>NC_134409.1:106639666-106939666 GCF_038048845.1 Mixophyes fleayi
CTCCCTTCCTCCCTTCCCTCACCCTTCCCTCTCCCTCCCTTCCTCTCCCTCACTCCCTTTCCTCATCCTCCCCTCTCCTTTCCCTCACACTTCCCTCATCCTCCCCTCACCCTTCCCTCACCCCTTCCCTCTCCCTTCCTCCCTTCCCTCACCCTTTCTCCTTCCCTCACCCTCCCCTCTCCCTTCCCTCACCCTTCCCTCTCCCTTTCTCCCTTCCTCCCTTCCCTCTCCCTTCCCTCACCCATCCCTCTCCCTACCTCCCTCCCTTTCCTCACCCTTCCCTATCCCTTCCTGTCCTCACCCTTCCCTCACCCTTCCCTCACTCTTCCCTCTCCGTTCCTCCCTTCCCTCACCCTTCCCTCCAGTCCTTCCTCCCCTCTCCCTTCCTCCCTTCCTCCCTCCCCTCTCCCTTCCTCCCTTCTCCTCACACTTCTCTCTCCTCCCTTCCCTCACCCCTCCCCTCTTCCCTTTCTCCCTTCCTCCCTCCCATCTCCCTTCCCTAACCTTCCTTCCCATTCCCTCACCCATCCCTCTCCCTTCCTTCACCCTTCCCTCTCACTTCCGTCACCCTTCCCTCTCCCTTTATCCCTTCCTCCCTTCCCTCACCCTTCCATCACCCTTCCCTCACCTTTCCTCACCATTCCCTCTCCCTTCCCTCTCCCTTTATCCCTTCCTCCCTTCCCTCACCCTTCCATCACCCTTCCCTCTCCCTCACTTCCTCCCTCCCCTCACCCTTCCCTCTTCCTTCCTTCTCCCTTCCCTCACCCTTCCCTTCTATTCCCTCACCCTTCCTCTCCCTTACCTCACCCTTCCCTATCCCTTCCCTGTCCTCACCCTTCCCTCATCCTCCCCTCTCCTTTCCCTCACCCTTCCCTCATCCTCCCCTCACCCTTCCCTCGCCCTTCCCTCACCCTTCCCTCTCCGTCCTCCCTTCCCTCTCCCTCCCTTCCCTCACCCTCCCCTCTCCCTTCCTCCCTTCCCTCACCTTTCCCTCTCCCTCCCGTTCCCTCACCCTCCCCTCTCCCTTCCTCCCTTCCTCCCTACCCTCTCCCTTCCCTCACCCTTCCCTCTCCCTTCCTCCCATCCCCTCACCCTTCCCTCTCCCTTCCTCCCTTCCCTCACCCTTCCCTTTCCCTCACTTCCTTCCCTCATCCTCCCCTCTCCTTTCCCTCACCCTACCCTCATCCTCCCCTCACCCTTTCCCTCACCCTTCCCTCTTCCTTCCTCACTTCCCTCACCCTTCCTTCCCTCACCCTCCCCCTCTCCCTTCCCTCACCCTTCCCTCTCCCTTTCTCCCTTCCTCCCTTCCCTCACCCTTCCCTCTCCCTTCCCTCACCCATCCCTCTCCCTTCCCTCCCCCTTTCTCCCTATCTCCCTTCCCTCACCCTTCCATCACCCTTGCATCACCCTTCCCTCTCCCTCCCTTCCTCCCTCCCCTCACCCTTCCCTCTCCCTTCCTTCTCCCTTCCCTCACCCTTCCCTTCCTATTCCCTCACCCTTCCCTCACCTCACCCTTCCATCTCCCTTCCTACCTTCCCTCACCCTTTCCTCTCCCTTCCCTCACCCTTCCCTCTCCCTACCTCCCTCCCTTTCCTCACCCTTCCCTATCCCTTCCCTGTCCTCACCCTTCCCTCATCCTCCCCTCTCCTTTCCCTCACCCTTCCCTCTCCCTTTCTCCCTTCCTCCCTCCCCTCTCCCTTCCCTAACCCTTCTCTTTCCTTCCCATTCCCTCACCCATCCCTCTCCCTTCCTTCACCCTTCCCTCTCACTTCACTCTCCCTTCCCTCACCTTTCCCTCACCCTTCCCTCTCCCTTTCTCCCTTCCTCCCTTCCCTCACCCTTCCATCACCCTTCCCTCTCCCTCCTTCCTCCCTTCCCTCACCCTTCACTCTCCCTTCCATCTCCCTTCCCTCACCCTTCCCTTCCTATTCCCTCACCCTTCCCTCTTCCTACCCTCATCCTTCCCTCTCCCTTACCTCACCCTTCCATCTCCCTTCCTCCCTTCCCTCACCCTTTCCTCTCCCTTCCCTCACCCTTCCCTCTCCTACCTTCCTCCCTTCCTTCACCCTTCCCTCTCCCTTCCCTCACCCTCCCCTCTCCCTTCCCTCACCCTTCCCTCTCCCTTTCTCCCTTCCTCCCTCCCCTCTCCCTTCCCTCACCCTTCCCTTCCTATTCCCTCACCCTTCCCTCTTCCTACCCTCATCCTTCCCTCTCCCTTACCTCACCCTTCCATCTCCCTTCCTCCCTTCCCTCACCCTTTCCTCTCCCTTCCCTCACCCTTCCCTCTCCCTACCTCCCTCCCTTTCCTCACCCTTCCCTATCCCTTCCCTGTCCCCACCATTCCCTCATCCTCCCTCTCACCCTTCCCTCGCCCTTCCCTCACCCTTCCCTCTTTGTTCCTCCCTTCCCTCACCCTTCCCTCTCCAATACTCCCTCCCCTCTCCCTTCCTCCCTTCCTTCACCCTTCCCCTCTCCCTTCCTCCCTCCCCTCTCCCTTCCCTCAACCATCCCTCTCCCTTTCTCCCTTCCTCCCTCCCCTCACCCTTCCCTCTCCAATCCTCCCTCTCCTCTCCCTTCCTCCCTTCCCTCACCCTTCCTTCTCCCCTCACTCCCTTCCCTCATCCTCCTCCTTCTCCTTTCCCTCAACCTTCCCTCATCCTCCCCTTACCCTTCCCTCACCCTTCCCTCTCCCTTCCCTCACCCTTCCTTCCTTCCTTCACCCTCCCCTCCCCCTTCCCTCACCCTTCCCTCTCCCTTTCTCCCTTCCTCCTCCCTCCCCTCACCCTTCCCTCTCCCTTCCTTCTCCCTTCCCTCACCCTTCCCTTCCTATTCCCTCACCCTTCCCTCTCCCTTCCCTCACCCTTCCCTCTCCCTTACCTCACCCTTCCATCTCCCTTCCTCCTTTCCCTCATCCTTTCCTCTCCCTTCCCTCTCCCTACCTCTCTCCCTTTCCTTACCCTTCCCTATCCTTTCCCTGTCCTCACCCTTCCCTCATCCTCCCCTCTCCTTTCCCTCACCCTTCCCTCATTCTCTCCCCTCACCTCCTTCCCTCTCCGTTCCTCCTTCCCTCACCCTTCCCTCTCCAATACTCCCTCCCCTCTCCCTTCCTCCCTTCCCTCACCCTTCCCTCTCCCTCCCTTCCCTCTCCCTCACTCCCTTTCCTCATCCTCCCCTCTCCTTTCCCTCACACTTCCCTCATCCTCCCCTCACCCTTCCCTCACCCTTCCCTCTCCTTCCTCCCTTCCCTCACCCTTTCTCACCCTTCTCCCTCACCCTCCCCTCTCTCCCTTCCCTCACCCTTCCCTCTCCCTTTCTCCCTTCCTCCCTTCCCTCTCCCTTCCCTCACCCATCCCTCTCCCTACCTCCCTCCCTTTCCTCACCCTTCCCTATCCCTTCCCTGTCCTCACCCTTCCCTCACCCTTCCCTCACTCTTCCCTCTCCGTTCCTCCCTTCCTCACCCTTCACCTCCAGTCCTTCCTCCCCTCTCCCTTCCTCCCTGTCCTCCCTCCCCTCTCCTTCCTCCCTTCTCCTCACACTTCTCTCTCCCTCCCTCCCTCACTCCTCCCTCTCCCTTTCTCCCTTCCTCCCTCCCATCTCCCTTCCCTAACCCTTCCCATTCCCTCACCCATCCCTCTCCCTTCCTTCACCCTTCCCTCTCACTTCCCTCACCCTTCCCTCTCCCTTTATCCCTTCCTCCCTTCCCTCACCCTTCCATCACCCTTCCCTCACCTTTCCCTCACCATTCCCTCTCCCTTCCCTCTCCCTTTATCCCTTCCTCCCTTCCCTCACCCTTCCATCACCCTTCCCTCTCCCTCACTTCCTCCCTCCCCTCACCCTTCCCTCTTCCTTCCTTCTCCCTTCCCTCACCCTTCCCTTCCTATTCCCTCACCCTTTCCCTCTCCCTTACCTCACCCTTCCCTATCCCTTCCCTGTCCTCACCCTTCCCTCATCCTCCCCTCTCCTTTTCCCTCACCCTTCCCTCATCCTCCCCTCACCCTTCCCTCGCCCTTCCCTCACCTCTCCTTACCTCTCCGTCTCTCCCTCCCTTCCTCTCCCTCCTTCCCTCACCCTCCCTCTCCCCTTCCTCCTTCCCTCACCTTTCCCTCTCCCTCCCTTCCCTCACCCTCCCCTCTCCCTTCCTCCCTTCCTCCCTACCCTCTCCCTTCCCTCACCCTTCCCTCTCCCTTCCTCCCATCCCTCACCCTTCCCTCTCCCTTCCTCCCTTCCCTCACCCTTCCCTTTCCCTCACTTCCTTCCCTCATCCTCCCCTCTCCTTTCCCTCACCCTACCCTCATCCTCCCCTCACCCTTCCCTCACCCTTCCCTCTTCCTTCCTCACTTCCCTCACCCTTCCTTCCCTCACCCTCCCCTCTCCCTTCCCTCACCCTTCCCTCTCCCTTTCTCCCTTCCTCCCTTCCCTCACCCTTCCCTCTCCCTTCCCTCACCCATCCCTCTCCCTTCCCTCTCCCTTTCTCCCTATCTCCCCTTCCCTCACCCTTCCATCACCCTTGCATCACCCTTCCCTCTCCCTCCCTTCCTCCCTCCCCTCACCCTTCCCTCTCCCTTCCTTCTCCCTTCCCTCACCCTTCCCTTCCTATTCCTCACTCTACCTTCCCTCACCTCAACCCTTCCATCTCCCTTCCTACCTTCCCTCACCCTTTCCTCTCCCTTCCCTCACCCTTCCCTCTCCCTACCTCCCTCCCTTTCCTCACCCTTCCCTATCCCTTCCCTGTCCTCACCCTTCCCTCATCCGTCCCCTCTCCTTTCCCCCACCCTTCCCTCATTCTCCCCTCACCCTTTCCTCTCCGTTCCTCCCTTCCTCACCCTTCCCTCTCCAATACTCCCCTCCCCTCTCCCTTCCTCCCTTCCGCTCACTCTTCCCTCTCCCTCCTCTTCCCTCAGCTGCCATCCCTCTCCCTTCCTTCACCCTTCCCTCTCACTTCCCTCACCCTTCCCTCACCCTTCCCCTCTCCCTTCCCTCTCCTTTCTCCCTTCCTCCCTTCCTCTCTCCCTCCCTTCCTCCCCTCCCCTCACCCTTCCCTCTCCCTTCCCTCTCCCTTACCTCACCCTTCCCTTCCTATTCCCTCACCCTTCCCTCTCCCTTCCCTCTCCCTTACCTCACCCTTACATCTCCCTTCCTCCTTTCCCTCACCCTTTCCTCTCCCTTCCCTCACCCTTCCCTCTCTCTACCTCCCTCCCTTTCCTCACCCTTCCCTCTCCCTTCCTCCCTCCCTTACCCTTCACTCATCCTCCCCTCTCCTTTCCCTCACCCTTCCCTCATCCTCCCCTCACCCTTCCCTCACCCTTCCCTCTCCGTTCCTCCCTTCCCTCACCCTTCCCTCTCCAATACTCCCTCCCCTCTCCCTTCCTCCCTTCCCTCACTCTTCCCTCTCCCTCCCTTCCCTCACCCATCCCTCTCCCTTCCTTCACCCTTCCCTCTCACTTCCCTCACCTTTCCCTCACCCTTCCCTCTCCCTTCCCTCTCCCTTTCTCCCTTCCTCCCTTCCCTCTCCCTCCCCTCACCCTTCCCTCTCCCTTCCTTCTCCCTTACCTCACCCTTCCCTTCCTATTCCCTCACCCTTCCCTCTCCCTTCCCTCTCCCTTACCTCACCCTTACATCTCCCTTCCTCCTTTCCCTCACCCTTTCCTCTCCCTTCCCTCACCCTTCCCTCTCTCTACCTCCCTCCCTTTCCTCACCCTTCCCTCTCCCTTCCTCCCTCCCCTTACCCTTCACTCATCCTCCCCTCCTCTTCCCTCACCCTTCCCTCATCCTCCTCCCTCACCCTTCCCTCACCCTTCCCTCTCTCCGTTCCTCCCTTCCCTCACCCTTCCATCTCCAATACTCCCTTCCCTCTCCCTTCCTCCTTCCCTCACCCTTCCCTCTCCCTCCCTTCCCTCACCCTCCCCTCTCCCTTCCCTCACCCTTCCCTCTCCCTTTCTCCCTTCCTCCCTTCCTCCCTCCCCTCTCCCTTCCCTCACCCTTCCCTCTCCCTTTCTCCCTTCCTCCCTCCCCTCACCCTTCCTCCCTTCCCTCTCCAATCCTCCCTCTCCTCTCCCTTCCTCCCTTCCCTCACCCTTCCCTCTCCCTCACTCCCTTCCCTCATCCTCCCCTCTCCTTTCCCTCACACTTCCCTCATCCTCCCCTCACCCTTCCCTCTCCCTTCCTCCCTTCCCTCACCCTTCCTCCCTTCCCTCACCCTCCCCTCTCCCTTCGCTCACCCTTCCCTCTCCCTTTCGCCCTTCCTCCCTTCCCTCTCCCTTCCCTCACTCATCCCTCTCCCTACCTCCCTCCCTTTCCTCACCCTTCCCTATCCCTTCCCTGTCCTAACCCTTCCTCACCCTTCCCTCACTCTTCCCTCTCCATTCCTCCCTTCCCTCACCCTTCTCTCTCCAATCCTCCCTCCCCTTTCCCTTCCTCCCTTCCTCCCTCCCCTCTCCCTTCCTCCCTTCCCTCACCCTTCCCTCTCCCTCCCTTCCCTCACCCTCCATTTCCCTTTCTCCCTTCCTCCCTCCCCTCTCCCTTCCCTAACCCTTCCCTTTCCTTCCATTCCCTCACCCATCTCTCTCCCTTCCTTCACCCTTCCCTCTCACTTCCCTCACCCTTCCCTCTCCCTTACTTTACCCTTCCCTTTCGACTTCCCATTTCCTCACCCATCCCTCTCCCTTCCTTCACCCTTCCCTCTCACTTCCCTCACCCTTCCCTCTCCCTTCCCTCACCTTTCCCTCACCCTTCCCTCTTCCTTCCCTCTCCCTTTCTCCCTTCCTCCCTTCCCTCACCCTTCCATCACCCTTCCCTCTCCCTCCCTTCCTCCCTCCCATCACCCTTCCCTCTCCCTTCCTTCTCCCTTCCCTCACCCTTCCCTTCCTATTCCCTCACCCTTCCCTCTCCCTTCCCTCACCCTTCCCTCTCCCTTACCTCACCCTTTCATCTCCCTTCCTCCCTTCCCTCTCCCTTCCCTCGCCCATCCCTCTCCCTACCTCCCTCCCTTTCCTCACCCTTCCCTATCCCTTCCCTGTCCTCACCCTTCCATCACCCTTCCCTCACTCTTCCCTCTCCGTTCCTCCCTCCTCACCCTTTCCTCTCCAATCCTCCCTCCCCTCTCCCTTCCTCCCTCCCCTCACCCTTCCCTCACCCTTCCCTCTCCCTTCCTCCCTCCCCTCTCCCTCCCTTCCCTCACCCTCCCCTCTCCCTCCCTTCCCTCACCCTCCCCTCTCCCTTCCTTCACCCTTCCCTCTTACTACAAGTGCTTTGGGGTGTCCCGTATTCCCCAATGTTTTACACTAGTTTTTCTGGCTGTCAAAAAAAAGTCATATTTGTCAGCAGTATCTATTTAATACAATATTTTGCACTACAAGTGCTTTGGGGTGCTCAACATTCCCCAGTGTTTTACACTAATTTTTCTGGCTGTCAAAAGTCCTATATATATATGAGAAATGAGTTGCTTCCCTGGTCTCAGAAATAAAGATTTCCTTTACCAAAATATACATAATATAAAAAATAAGTGCATTTGCAATTATATAAATAAGCGCCCTGCGCTATTTCCTTTAAATAAATTTATAGCATAAGTTATTTATAAAAGATCCAGTGACAATTAGGTTACAACAGTTCTGTAGAATACACTTCAGAATGTTATTTTAATATTTATAAACAAACTCTTTGCATCTCAACATTCATTTTTGGAATAGGGGGGCCTGAGATTCATTAAGGAAAAGTAAGCAAGTAAGACAAAACCAAGTTGCATTGGAGGGGGAGGTAAATTTAAAATGTGATGGCAGATTTATGTTTGGGGTAGGGCATGTCCTAGAGTAACTTTAAGTTCCAGTGTACACAAAAACTAACAAGTATTTGTGTGCTACATGAAAAAGCAGGCAGTATATCCTTGTATGCAAAATAATAAACTTTATAGCACCCCTTGCATTACAACATGGTTTTGTACAGAAAACATAAGTAAGAAAACTTACTCTATTTTTTGCTTAACTTTCCTTAATGATTCTATACAGTTCGTAGTCTATGTTGAACTTACTGCTTAATATCCGTAGGTGTTCGAATCTCCATATAGCAATTTTTTTGCGCTTCGTAAGAGACTTGCGAATCGATTCATTTTGGTACCTATCTGGAGATCCGTTGCTTGGTGCATCGGTCATCACCTTTCTCCCGGATTTTTACTTAAAATGCACTGCACAAGTTGCGAACAGTTTGCGCCCGCTAATGAATCAGACCCTTTGTCAGTAATGTATTTATGTCAGCTTGTTTGCTGTTGGCTGAGGTGTGTGACATCATATTTTCTTCCAGCACTTTCATGTAAAGGAAATGTATCTGGTGTGGACTTTTTTCCATTGTAAGTATGATGGGCAAATCTGAAGAATTCAGGTTATTCATATGTGCACCTCCTCCCATTTCCTCCCATACAACCCATGATTTTGCCGCACATTTCAAAGAAAATATATTGACATATTTTGAAAAGATAATTCCTCATGCCAAATCCCACATACCAAACCAAAATATCATTCACTTCCTAATTCACCCTTAGTTCTTTCTCTCCAGAAACCAAGGACGAAGTCTCTGCACTCCTTTTATCATCTCACCCTATAACCTGCTCCCTAAAACCTATTCCCTCCCACTCCCTCACCACATGCCCATCACTAGCCTGTGTCTCCAGCCTGTCTTCTCTACTGCTACATTTCCATCCTCCTTTAAACACATGCTCATCTCACCAAGAAAACATCACTCAAACCAACCTCTCTTTCCTACCTTTCTCTACCGACCTAATTTTAACCTTTCCTTTGCCTCCAAACTACTCGAGCATCTTCTGTACGACTGCCTATGTCACTTTCTCTCCTCTCTCTCCATTATTGACTTTCTGCAATCTGGCTATCGCCCCCAACATTACACTGACAACGCACTCAAAAAAGTGATCAGTTTTCTACTTGCAGCAAAATCTAAGGGTTATTCCTGTATAGTCAACTTCCTGGACCAATCTACTGCTTTTGACACTGTTGATCAGCCCTTTCTCCTGCACACTTTTCACTCCATTGGCCTTCATGATACAGTTCTTTCCTTTTTAACTTCCTACCTATCAAAAAGCTTCTTTAGTGCCTCTACTTTGGCACATTCTCCCTTGGAATTCCTTTCCACACCCAATCAGACTTTCCAACAGCCTTCAAATCTTTAAATGCTTTCTAGAAACCCATGTCTTTATAAAAGCTTTCTCCTCCCCATATCTTTACTTATGTTACTGTCATAATGCATTTCAATTTTTTCCTTGAGCATCTGGGTCTGTGAGTAGTGCCCCTGTGACCTGAGCAAGTGTGACACCCAAGGGTCATGGATATAGTTTTCCCAGAACCCAAGTGATTAAATTGAGGACTCAGAAATCCCAAGAGAAAAGAATAAGAACCAACAGGAAATGGAAAACTGTGGGTTTTACTTTAAGGCTATGTGTCTGATTAAGTCATATTCTGAATTACTGCCCTTCAAATCTGAATATTTTCGGGCTAGCTGCTGTGTGATCGAGGATTTCTGAGTTCCAAGACGGAGGCTCTGGAACTCAGAGAGAGAGGAGAAGCTTTAATATTTAGTATATTTTGTATGTCACTCGGGATCCTTTAGCAAGATTCTTCTTACTCACAAATTTAATAGGAGTGACATGCAACAAACGTATCCCTGTTGATGGGGACGTGCAATATTTGACCTTCTATTAATTACATACTTTCTGTTACTATATATACTCCGTTGTCAGACAGACAAGGCATTTCCAAAATGGGTCATTTCTTGGAGAGTTATATTTTGTTGTTTTATGTTCTGTCTTCAGTTTATGGTAACTATCTGATTGAAGGACTGAGAAACATCCAGGTCAGTATATTTGTTTTTATGTACAGTTAACATTGGAATGCAAGTTCCAGAAACACTTCCTGTTTCTGCAGAGGTGCATATAAGCATTAAACATCACGTTAGGTATAGGAACAGCAGAGAGTACAGCAGAGGGGAAAGTTTACAGAGGGAGAGGATGATACACAAGAGAGCATAAAGGTTTAACACAGAAGGAGAAGGTAGCAGAAGGGTTAACCTGTAGGGTAAGAATAAAGTAGAAGAAGTGAACTCAAGGGTAGAGGACAGTAAAAATGTAAAGAGAAAGGTTAACATATAGTGTATATAACCTTGGGATTAAGATTGGAAAAGTGTAGAGAAAAGCAGACAGGAGACAACTGGTTAACAAAACGGGGTCAGGACATCATACAGCAATAATAAGGGGGTTTACCAATACTGAATGTGATCAGGTTTTGACAATCTGTAACTTTGCAGCTGTAGCAGAACTATAAGTTCCACGATTTCTTGTCATTACTAGTTACACATTCCATAACAGCAGGGAAGCCACAGTTTGCCTATCTCTTCCCTTCAGATGTATTTCCCCTTAGATTTAAAGCCCGTCAGCCAAGTTCTCATAGTTAAGGATACATTTAATGGTCTATTTTGATTTATATTTTGAATATCTGGAGTCTACCACTGCCACTGGAGTTCCCTGAATAAGTCTCTTTTCTATAAAAATTACAGGCTACTTAACCTCAGTGAATTACAGCCCATTTGCTAGATTTAAATGCACAAGTTGAATTTTTCACACAATGCGCAATAAAATAAGAAAAATGTGACTCCCAAAGGGTTGTGGATATAGTTTTCACGTTCTCAAGTGATTAAATTGAGCACTCAGAAGTCCCAAGGGAAAAGGAAAAGAACAAGAAGAAAATGGGTAATTGAAGTTCTACTTTAGGGCTATGAGTCTTATTAAGTTAGAGTCTGAATTACTACCCCTTTGTCTCTATATATTTGCACTAGCCCAGCTGCTGAGTGATCAAGGGTTTCTGAGTTCCAAGAGAGAGGCTCCAGAGTGCAGACTGTGAGGAGAGGTTTTAAACTTTAGTATATTTTGTATCTCACTCAGAATCCTTTAACAAGATTCTTCCTACTCACAAAGTTAATATGGGTGACAAACAGCAAACGTGTCCCTGTTGATGGGGATGTGCAATATTTGACCCTCCATTAATTACTAACACATTTTCTGATACTATTTATAATACTCTGCTGTCACACAGACAAGGCATTTCCAAAATTTGTAATATCCTGAAGGGTTATATTTTGTTGTTTTACGTTCTCTCTCGGGTTAATGGTGAACATGTGATTGAAGGACTGAGAAACATCCAGGTCATTATATATGTTTATATAAACAGCAACATTAGAATACACATTCCAGAAACACTTCCTGTTTCTGCATAAGTAAAAATATGCAGATATTCTGCACATAAACATGAGACATCACATTATGTATTAGAACAGGAAATCAGAGAGTACAGCAGAGAAGCTTACAGGGAACAAGAGGGTACCCAAGAGAGCATAAGGAGTTAACGTAGACTGAGAAGAAAGCAGAGGTGTTAATCTGTAGGGAAAGAGTAAACTAGAAGAGGTGAATGCAAGGGGTCTGATTCATTAAGGAAAGTAAAGCAAAGAAAATATCTTTGCACATTTGCAAAACCATGTTGCATTGGAGGAGGAAGGTACATTTAAAATGTAATGGCAGATTTATAGTTGGGATAGGGCATGATCTAGATCAACTTTCAGGGCTAGATTTACTAAACTGCGTGTTTGAAAAAGTGGGGATGTTGCCTATAGCAACCAATCAGATTCTAGCTATCATTTTGTAGAAGGTACTAAATAAATGAAAACTAGAATCTGATTGGTTGCTATAGGCAACATCCCTACTTTTTCAAACCCGCAGCTTAGTAAATATAGCCCTCAATGTAAAAATAAAGCTATGAAGTATTTGTGTCCTACATGGAAAAAACAAACAGTATTTGACTTATATGCTGAGACGCTCTGCAGTTAGCTCCGCGTGCCGACATTTGGTAGCAGCCTGGCGTGTGTGCAAAATAGAATAATTAATTAGGTACACTCTGGGGGCCTAATTACAGTGTCCATGTTTGCTATTGGCCAGATCTGGTATTTAAGGCAGTGTGCTTGGCCTGTCTGCCGGTTATAGCGTTCATGCTGTGGATTGCTGACCTGCTCTGTGGATACTTTGCTGAACTCCTGATTAACCTCTGTTGGGACCTCGGCTTGTTCTGGACCCTGCTTGTTTTCTGATTGTCCCTGACCTCTGCCTGTATATAGGATACTCCTTCCTTACAACCTGCCCTGACCTTTTGACCTGTTCTTGACTATCCTGTTTGGACCTGTGACCCTTGGACTGTTCCTGGTTTGTCTCTTGTATTACTGTTACTCCTCCCATCTCCTGCGTATGGTTTCTGTACATAAGCTCCCACTATGCTAAGTTTAAGACAAGGGGATTTAGAGTACCTGTGAGCGTAACAAGCTGTATAGGAAAGGTGGCTGTTAAAGGCGAAGGCCTCTAATATCTGTTCTGGGAATTCATGTCAGTACCGTCAGCCGTAACAAGCATATAAAAATAATATATTAAAGAGATATAAATAAAAAATAATAATAGAAATAAAAATTCTTATAAACTTACAGTGGGTATAGTTTGAAAGTTATAATGTGTATATGTTACGGTGAAACACCGAAATTGGAGAATGTCGACTTTCACCAGTGAATGTCAACATTCACATAGTCGCTTGGTGTATGTCCGAAATATTTGTTAAATATCCTTATTTCTGACTTACACCGGTGAATGTCGACATTCACCATGCACTAATGGTGAATGTTGAACATGTTCGAGATTCATATTTCTTTCTCTGTAGTTCAGTCGCAATTGTCTTCTCGTTTACTCGCAATTAATGCATTTTACTTTTCAAGAAAAAGATCACAATCCACTCCAGTATCCATTCTGTATAAATTAGGGTATCGGAATCACTCATTCCACCAGAACACGGGATTTGACAGGAAACAACCTGTCGCCTATATGTCGGCTCCTCCCTTTTCGTCCTTCACCAGAGCATGTCTGTGATTGTCGACATACACCAGTGAGGGTCCGAATGTACAAGAATGTAATGAAATATTCGATCTTTCACCAACGTATTTGGTGTTTGTTGACATTCACTGGTGAAAGTCGACATTCTCCAATTTCGGTCTTTCACGGTAACATATATAAAAGAAACTGGATAGTACACATAAAAAATATACATATACATATATATATATATATATATATATATATATATATATAGCAGCGAATGTCTTACAGTACCTTTGGGGTTCTTTCCATGTGTGGTGAGAAAGTAGTGAGAGGCCCTTTTTTGTATTATTTAAATGCTCTCTATTATCTTTTTCAATTTTTCTTTTAGTTCTTCCTACATACCGGAGGCCACATGGATACTCCACCATTTATATTAGTCCTTTGCTGTTTCAGGACATATGATTCTGGAGTTTGATAGTTCTTCCGTTTGTATTAGATATAATTTCTATTACTGGTTTTGACACCCTGTACAATTTCTGAATTTTGACTATTTATTCTTGCTTCTTGTAGAGGAACGTATCTGTTAGTGATACTCTTGTATGATGAAGGTAATTTCCAGGTCTTCATTCTGTGTTTTTTTCTTTGTATGTTAATAATTTGTTTCTGTCCATTTCACTTTTTCTAGGGCTTCTGTCCCCTTTTTTCCTTGTTGTTCTTTCCATAAACTTAAGTTTACGGTTCTCCCCTTGGATAACAAAAGTGACTGTGTGTGTTCATCAACTTTGCGGTTTTATGTGATTCATAAGTAGCTTTCATATAACACTTCTCTACTCACTCAAGCAGCCCCTGCAAATTAAATAATTAAAAGGGAGCTGTGATCTGCGGAAAGTAAAAAAATATCTTTAGGAACTACACTGTACAAAACTATAAATGTCACATCAAAGTCCAGCCTCCTGTTCCTTTAGTACAAGTCCTTGTAGTTAAATAAATGTTTCAATTTCTTTATTTAGTAACCCTTATTTTAATCATGATAGTGAGTGAAAATTGTGGGCCCGATTCTTCAAGGAACATAAATGACGATTTTGTGCATATAATCCGCAGATTTGATCTGCGCATGCCCAGAACCGGAACGTACGTGACTTAATGTAGCAACGTTCAATTCATCTTCGTACGCAAAGAACATTTACTACAGCTTATGATTTCTGGGAGGGAACGGGGCGGAAAAGGGGCATTTACCCACAGTCAATGTACCATAATGGAGTGCCAAACTCAAGCACACATAGCCATGTCCAATTCAAGCTTTGGACATCTGAAAGGTACTTGTTTTTCTACAGTATCTCTTGCTCCAGCTAGAGGGCTGGTCTAAATCCTGATTACTAGTGATGATAGTCGCAAATGCATGCTATAACATGTGTTTGCAATCAGGAGCAACTATAAAAATATATTTTGTGTTCAGTAGACAATAAGAACTTCCTAATAAATGTATTTCATGGAAAAAAATTAGATATAAAAAAGCTTATTTGATTAAACTGTTTTATCACTAATGCCTATATTTTTAACAGGTAACATTAATTGAACAGGTTTTTTTTCTGTGCGTCCTTCTGCGAATTTATATTCAACATTCAGTTGCACTTTGTTTTGTTATTTGTACTTTCCGATATGCCGTGTCCTGTTTTCTCCTATGCACTATGCATGGTGCTGCGGACCCTTTGTGGATCCATTTAAATAAAAGATAATAATAATGATAACACATAGGTATTGGACATATCCTGCAATGTCTCCTTGTTGAATTTAGGTGTGCGTATGCCCGAATTCCAAGCACGTTGCACTCAATATGCGTGTCTTGATGAATCAGAACCTGTCACATCATAATGCTTGAAGTGCACCTTAAAAACAGTATTCTCTGCTGAAGTGCAACATGGAGGTGCAAAATGAGTCTCATTACTTCATCTGAATCTTCTTGTGACCTCAGTCTTGATTTTGCAGGGCTGGCATTGTTAAAAGTAATTACTAAATTATGAAAAATGGACAGCATGCTCCCTTCCACAAATCTTTAACAGTCACCAGCCTGGGCTAGTGTCCACTGTAACAAGGAAGCCATGAACAATGAGTCCCATTGCCAAGGTTAAAATTGGGCAAAGGTTGTTGGGTGCAGGACTGGTGACTCCGTCAAGGGGGAAAAAAGTACTGGGGATCATCTTGATACATCTGGGCTGTGGTGACCAGGATAATTGAACCCCTGGTGTGCAGTCCATTTTACAGTACATTCATTAAGAAGTTAAGATTTGTGTGCAGTGGCCATTTCAATAGCTGATATGATGAACTAATGATAGAAAAGATGGCCAGAATGGTTAAATCACACTAAGTTACTCAGTGATAGAATGCCAGCTAACTCATATGCACTCAGCACCATCTGCTATAAGTAGAATTGGAGGCTACTGAGCACCGATGAGTTGCCAGTGTTCACAGCACCCTCTTGGCAGACAGTGTTATGGTGTTATTTGTACCAATAAGTTTGCTCCTAAATAAGTGACATAAGTAATATTATATTTTTACAACACCCCTTTTCCCCAGAGTGTCTTTGGGAGATTTGTGTTTTTCTCTTTCTTCACTAAATAGGAAAGTTCACCTTGATATCTTCTATGCAGTGACTCCACCTTCAGGATTTAGTAGTTTCTTTTTTTTGGCAATGTTGAGTGAATCTGCAGCACCAGAGGGGGATTAAGGAAACCTCTGCTCACCTACTTACGTTCTCAGACACGCCAATGAAATCTCAAAACTCCAAACTGGTCTTTAGAAGCCACACTGGCATGTTTATTTGCTGAAACGTGGACTACTGAACTTTTTAATCTAATTTTATTAATAAAAATATACTTCACTGTAGAAATGGTTAATCTAGATATATATATATATATATAACAAAATAAAGAATTTACGCTTCAGACAAGGATTGACAGAGCAATAGGCTAAGATAGCAGCTAAATATATATGAATAACTAAAACCACATGTGACTGGATCACTTATAAATAACATCTGGTATAAATTTATTTAAAGGAAATAGCGCAGGGGGCTTATTTATATAATTGCACATGCACTTATTTTTGATGTTGTTTATATTTTGGTAAGGGAAATCTTTACTTTCTTAGACCAGGGTAAGAAAATTTGTTTTTTCTGTTTTAACCTTTCTAGAGGAAATGTATTATTTCTTAAGGTATATATCTGATACAATAAGCCTTTGTGGATGGAAGTCTTTTGTGTATTGTAATGTGGGGAACTGGCTTGTTTGAGGTTTGTGAAGTTCTGTGGGAATGTGTATTCTGAACTGTGTGAAGAAATGCCCCATATGTTAATTAGATTGTCGGAATGCCTAGGTGGAGTTGGTGATATCAGCAGTTGGCGCTACTGAGTCGAGGAGTCTAACATGCCCCTAGTTTTCACCAGGGCCCCCCGCAAGAAGGTGAGGACTTCGCTGCAAGGGACGTGCAGGCCGCTGCCCTCAGTATCAGTCAGCTGGCCAGGTAACAATTGAGGCAGCGGTGATGGCCCACCAGGATGCAGGATGGAAGAATAGTCAGCAAGCCGGGTCAGAACTAGAGATACGAATATAGCCAAATCAGAAGCAGGAGAATGGTCAAGAAGCCGGATCAGAACCAATATTCACTCTAAGCTAAAATCAGGAACCAAAGGAGAAGTCAGGCACAAGCCGAGGTCAGAATCCAATAAACAGTAACACAGGAACTAACACTGGAGCAAGGCTGAAGACCAAATACTCTGGCAAGCAAATGGCCTCAGTGAGTTCCTTAAATAGAGGAGAGGGATCCCTGATAGGTGCATAAACCGGTGGGAAAACAGCAGCCAATCATTGGCTAGTCGCAGGGCGATGGAGAATGGAATCTTGCGCATGCGTACTGATGGCAAATGTAAACAGCGTTATGTTGCTAAGTAATGGTTGCCAAGCTCGGCGTACGCATGCGAATAGAACAGCAAGCGTATCTAAGCAGCGGGATGCCGATTCAGCAAGGAGACAGGCGTCCATCTAGAGGCAGATACAAGACGGCGCCTGACATAGATCTTTTGATGTGTGAAGGTCCAACATTGAAGGCAGGACATCACAGCATTTCTAGAATTTCATAGATAAGTGTAAATATTGTTGGATTTGCAATGCATGTAAATCCATGTTTTGGTAAACAAGTTACATCCTGATTCTAAAAATAGCTCAGACTTCAAGGGGGCTGGCTTATCCAGTGAGGCTGTGTTCAAATGTGTACAAAAACAGCACTGTTTTGTATTAAAAGTTGCTATTCTTGTTTCATCTGACCTGATCACTGATACCTTTAACCAGTGAGGAGCAAATAAACATCATTGCTTCAAAGATATGCTTGAAAATATCTTCCATGCTAAAAATCCTGTGACCTACAGATTAGACCCAAAATCTAATCTGTTCCCAACTGTTTCTGAGGTTTGGACCTAGCTTTTCTGGTGCCACCGCTCTGCCTGCTATCCTGCAGCTCTGGTCAGTGTGATAGGCCAGGGGGATCCATCCACATCAACCCTGATCCATAGTAAGAGGTCAGGAGTACAAGCCCAGGTACACCAGCAAGCGGGTACCCTAGCAATGACAGTTACCCAGAAGAAGCCTGGTACTGGATGCCGGATAAGGAGTCCAGTGGTGGCAGCATTGTAAGCCCCTCCTACTGTGGCAAGTGGGGGCACTTGGGATAACGTAAGGGAACGGTGGCAAAGTAAGCTCAGCCGGTTCCCAGCAGCAACAGACAGGGTGGCATAGGCGGTCCATCCTGTCACACCACAATTTGTACGTTTTCCCTCTTCTATGCTCACACTAAGAGGTACCTTCCCCACTTATCTATGAGTTGGCTGAAAGCATATACAAACTCAAATCACATAAAAAACTTTCTAAGATAATACACTATTATCACATTCAACCATGCTTTAAGCAGAGTAATAGAAAACATGCAATATATTGTGAGAAAACAGATATGAATGTTCACGTCTTTAGTATTTGTGACAAAGGTGTCTGTTCTTATTGGTTGTTTCTGGATTGGAAATGCACAAATACAAAATGTACGATTAAACCAATAACACAGTTCCTCTGGGTCACTTAGCTGCCAAAGCACATATTATCTTCTCCCGGTAAAACATTTTTCCTGGATATTTTACAAACAACGCCCTTTCTATTTCACATAAGGTAAATCTAACCTAAATGCAGAGGCATGTGTAATAAATGAGGAATGTTCACTCCTTTTTACTGTGATGCTGCAACTCACTGTCTCTTTCACTTTAACTTGTGTCACATTTCACACTTGTTATGTTCCCACTGAAATAGATATGCTTTTAGTGGTTTTATCACTCTTTCTCTTTAGTATCTCAGTTCCAAAGTTCCTATCTAAATCTCCCTGCACAACACCCTTGATACTAAAGCATAGTCCTGCAAAAGGGTTTTTACAAATAAATCTTCAGGTCTTCCCACCAGTTCCCTGTCTAACTAACAACAACAAAAGACTCAGTCCTTTCGAGTGTATAGCCTAGAAATTGGTTGCTACTTACTTAACTGGTCTCCAACTTCCACTTGCAGCAGGCACCCACTTCCACTCCACGCCAAACAATCTGTTTATCAGACGCCGTCCCCGCGCCTCCTCGCTAAGCAGGGATGGACGTCTGCTTTCGTCGGAGCGCCCCGTTGCTAAGCAATGGGGGCGCTTCTTCCGGTGGCGTGGTGCGCATGCGCGCCCGTCGCCATAGCAACGGGACGCACTGTTGAACTTCCTGTCGTCGGTCAGCGCTTCTGACCGCCGAACCACTGCCCACCAATGAGGGATGACCACTTCCTATAAATAACCTGCTCTGACACCACTAGGGTGCCAGAGCAACTAGTTATCTAGCCTCTAGCGTTACCAGTTATATATTATATATATCCTGTCTGATTCTCGTTACCGACTCGGCTCTCTGACCTCGCCTTTGGATCCTCCTATTTGTCCTGCATTGTATTCTCCGGTTTGACCTCGGCCTGTTGACTAGTCTTCGCTTCCTGATTTCGTACCTTATCTGCCCGTTTGGTTCCTGACTCCAGCCTGTACGAACACGAATATCTCCGCCATCTCGCAAGTAGCTACCTGGGAGGGCCGCGACCTGCACGTCATTCGCCGCAAAGTCCAAACTTCCTTGCGTGGGTCCCTGGTGAAAACCGGTGGCGTGTTAGACTCCGCGCCTCCTTGTGTAGTCGTGCCAATACTTGCAGGTGCTGATACCTTCCTCGTGAAAGCTTGCTCTGGCCATGTCAACCGAAACACCTGGCGAACCATCTGCTCGAGACCTTCTACTCCACCTGGCTCACAGAGTTGAAAAACAGGAGTCCAAGCAGGTGCAGTTGCTTCAATGTATTCAAGGAGTCGCAGCGTGCCTCGAGTCCCTTCAGGCTTCAGTGACATCTGCTCAGGCCGTTCCCGTGATGACTTCGGTTGCCGCTGCAACCTTATCTTCTCCTGTTGTGGCGTCCTCCGCTTCATTAAAACTTCCCCCGCCAGACAAGTTTGATGGGGAGTCCAAGAGATGCAGAGGATTCCTAAATCAGTGTCTTATCCACTTTGAGTGTAATCCAGCATCCTTTCCCTCGGAACGCATAAAGGTGGCCTTCATTATATCCCTATTGTCCGGACAAGCTCTAGCCTGGGCCTCTCCCCTGTGGGAACGGAATGACCCAATGTTGTCTAACGCCTCTTCCTTTATCGAGGCCTTCCAAAAAGTTTTTGATGAGCCCGGTCGCGTATCTTCAGCTGCCTCCAGTCTCGTAAACCTCCGCCAGGGATCTCTGACAGTTGGTCAGTACGCAATTCAGTTCCGCACCCTGTCCCCCGAGCTCAGATGGAACAATGAAGCTTTAGTAGCGACATTTTGGCAAGGACTGGCAGATCGAGTCAAAGATGAATTAACCTCACGAGAACTTCCTGCGGATCTGGACTCCCTGATCTCTCTATGCAATCGCATAGATCTACGCTTTCGGGAGCGTACTCTGGAACTTTCCGCCACCAGACGGACTTCTACTCGCCTTGCTCCCCTGTTCCAGAACCCTGCTCCTTTGGAGGAACCAATGCAAATCGGCCGTTCCCGGCTATCCCTGAAGAACGTCAGCAATGCTTCAAGCAAAATCTTTGTTTATACTGCAGGGATCCTGGTCATGTTATATCTTCCTGCACCAAGAGACCTGGAAATGCCCCCTCCTAGTCGGTGGCAGGGAGGCCGACTTAGGAGTTGGGGTTACTACTCCCTAATCTGCTTCTGGCACTGATTGCCTCATGCCCATCTTCTTGGATACTCCTGTCAGCCCCTTTGAGACCTTAGCCTTTGTGGATTCTGGCTCTGCCGGGAAATTCATCTCTGCCACACTGGCATCGCAACTCCAATTATCTACACTAAAATTGCCTCAGCCGTTATTTCTCACCGTGGTGGATGGGAATCGGATCTCTAACGGGTCGGTTTCCCATATCGGCTCTCCTATTCGGCTGACGGTAGGGGTGCTACATTCTGAAGTCATTGAGCTCTTGGTTCTCCCTTGCTCTGTGAATGCAGTCATTCTAGGATTACCTTGGCTCAAGCTTCATTCATCCCAATTTGATTGGAATCGTGCGATGGTTACCTCTTGGGGCTCCCGATGCTTCAATTCCTGCTTGTCTGGCCTAAAACCTGGCCAGTCCTCTTTCCCTTATCATTTGACGTCTCCTCAAATTGATTTACCATCTCCATAGAGACCCTTCCTCCTCACCGCCCCTGGGATTGCGCTATCGAACTACTACCAGATAAACCGCTCCCTAAAGACAGAATCTATCCATTATCTCTACCCGAGAATTCTGCTATGGCTTCTTATATATCTGAGAATCTACAGCGTGGGTTCATCAGGAAGTCTACCTCTCCCACTGGCGCAGGATTTTTCTTTGTTGAAAAAAAGGATGGCACCTTACGTCCTTGTATTGATTACCGGCGATTGAATGCCATCACCATCAAAAACAGATACCCGTTGCCACTTATCTCTGAACTCTTTGACAGGATCGCTGGATCAAAGATCTTGACTAAACTGGACCTGCGGGGGGGGACGTATAATCTCATTCGTATACGCCCAGGAGACGAGTGGAAGACCGCTTTCTGTACTAAAGAAGGTCACTTTAAATATCTAGTTATGCCCTTCGGATTGCTCCTGCTTTTTTCCTGTCTTTTATTAACGAGATTTTCAAGACCTCCTCTACGTTTCGGTGGTAGCTTACCTAGACGACATCTTAATCTTCTCCTCTGACTTGGTCAACCATTGTTGTCATGTAAGAGAGGTCCTATCCCGCTTACGCGCTAATAAGCTATACTGCAAGCTCGAAAAGTGTGTTTTCGAGGTGCCACAGATTCCCTTCCTGGGCTACATTGTGTCGGGAGCCGGTCTGCAGATGGATCCTGTAAAGTTATCTGCGATTCTGAAGTGGCCAAGACCTATGGGACTAAAAGCTATTCAGAGATTTATTGGCTTTGCCAACTACTACCGACAGTTCATACCACAATTCTCCTCCATCATCACGCCCATCACCGCCCTGACCAGAAGGTCAGCTAACCCTCAGGTTTGGTCTCCGGAGGCTGTCTCCGCCTTTGAAGTACTTAAGAAAGCCTTCTCTTCTGCTTCTGTGCTTGCTCAGCCCGATCAGAACAGACCATTCCTAGTCGAAGTTGATGCTTCCTCAGTTGGTGTCGGGGCAGTTCTGTCGCAGGAGTCTATTTCTGGGAAACTACTCCCCTGTGGTTTCTTCCCTAGGAGGTTCTCCCCCTCCGAGTCTAACTACGGCATTGCAGATAAAGAGTTACTAGCAGTGAAATCTGCGCTTGAGGATTGGCGTTATCTTCTGGAGGGCGCTCTCTACCCGGTTACTGTCTTTACCGATCACAAGAACCTCATCTACCTTCGGTATGCCCAGTGTCTAAATCCCCGTCAAGCCAGATGGTCCTCATTTTTTGCTCGGTTCAATCTAAAACTCACCTACCGTGCTGGTACTCTGAATTCCAAGGCTGATGCTCTCTCTCGCTCTTTTGACATCTCCGATACTCCACCTATGGTTGAACCTCCACCAGTCATAGAAACTTCATGTATTGTGGCTATCACTCGTACACCCCCTGTCGGTTGCTCCTTTCTGGAACCACACCTACGCCTGAAGGCGCTGCGTTGGGCACATGTCTCTAAATTTGCTGGTCATGCCGGTACGGAGAAGATCCTCTCGCTGCTATCTCGCCATTATTGGTGGCCAACTGTCCGTACAGATGTTCTGGAGTTCGTAGCCTCTTGCACTACCTGTGCCCAGAATAAGGTACCTAGGCAACTTCCCGCAGAACTGTTACAACCTCTTCCGATTCCTGATCATCCATGGTCTAGCATCTCGATGGACTTCATCACTGATTTGCCTCCCAGCAGTGGCTTCAACACCATTTGGGTCACAGTGGACAGATTCTCCAAGATGGCCCATTTTGTTCCACTAAAAGGTCTTCCATCTGCATCCAAATTAGCACAAGTCTTTATCAAGGAGATCTTTCGCCTCCACGGTTTTCCTCAGGAGATAATATCTGACCGTGGCGTCCAGTTCATTTCTCGCTTCTGGAGGGCCTTTTGCAAAGATCTAGGTATTGCCCTTAAATTCTCCTCTGGGTATTACCCACAGACCAATGGCCAGACAGAGCGGGTAAATCAAGACTTAGAATTATTTCTCCGCTGCTTTTCCTCACACAACCAGTCCAATTGGAGTCTTCTGCTGCCTTGTGCTGAATTTGCCCATAACAATCATAGTCATTCTTATTCTGGATATTCTCCCTTCTTCACTGTGTATGGGACCCATCCTATTCTCCCCACGTTTTCTTCCCCATCTCCCACAGTTCCTACCGCCCATGCCATGACTCAAGATATGGCTAAACTATGGGTTTCCACGAAGCAGAACCTTCTAAAGTCCGGACGTCATTATAAATCTTCCGCTGATCACCATAGAAGACTTGTGCCGGTCCTCCAGGTTGGGGACAAGGTGTGGTTGTCCACTCAGAATCTGAGACTACGGATTCACTCCATGAAACTGGCACCCCGCTTTATTGGTCCTTTTTCGGTGATTCAAGTGATTAACCCAGTTACTGTTAGACTCCAACTGCCTCCTGCGCTGAAGATCCATAACACCTTCCATATCTCCCTCCTTAAACCCCTGGTACTCAACAAATTTTCTCATGCCACTTCTGTTCCTCAAGCTATTCCAACCACTATGGGGGATGAATATGAGGTTAGTAAGGTCCTTGCTGAACGCAAATTCCGAGGACGTTTTCAGTACCTGGTGCATTGGAGGGGCTTCGGACCGGAGGAGAGGTCTTGGGTTTTTAAAGAAGACTTGCATGCTCCACGATTGTTAGCCGCCTTCCATAAGCGGCGCTCATTATCCGATGTTTCCCCCAATTGTGAGGAGGGGGGTACTATCAGACGCCGTCCCCGCGCCTCCTCGCTAAGCAGGGACGGACGTCTGCTTTCGTCGGAGCTCCCCGTTGCTAAGCAACGGGGACGCTTCTTCCGGCGGCGTGGTGCGCATGCGTGCCCGTCACCATAGCAACGGGACGCGCTGTTGAACTTCCTGTCGGCGGTCAGCGCGTCTGACCGCCGAACCACTGCCCACCAATGAGGGATGGCCACTTCCTATAAATAACCTGCTCTGACACCACTAGGGTGCCAGAGCAACTAGTTATCTAGCCTCCAGCGTTACCAGTTATATATTATATATATCCTGTCAGATTCTCGTTACCGACCCGGCTCTCTGACCTCGCTTTTGGATCCTCCTATTTGTCCTGCATTGTATTCTCCGGTTTGACCTCGGCCTGTTGACTATTCTTCGCTTCCTGATTTGGTACCTTATCTGTCCGTTTGGTTCCTGACTCCAGCCTGTACGACCACAAATATCTCCGCCATCTCGAAAGTAGCTACCTGGGAGGGCCGCGACCTGCACATCGTCCGCCGCGAATTCCAAACTTTGTTTGCGTGGCTCCCTGGTGAAAACCGGCGGTGTGTAAGACTCCGCTCCTCCTTGTGTAGTCGTGCCAATACTTGCAGGTGTTGATACCTTCTTTTTGACACTGTTTCTCTTTCTCTTCACCTCTTCCTCTAATCTCCTGCTCCCTCCCCCTGGTACTTCAGTAACCAGCTCGGCTTCTCTGCTCAGACTCTTTCGCCTTCTCTCTCTGTCTCTTGTCTCTTTGCATGGCTCACACTGGTTCCTTTCTCCAGTTGCAAGCTTCACCCACCTTCTTCTTCCCAGCATGAAATGCTCTCTTTCCCGCTCTGCATCATCTATGTGCAACTCTGAACGGCAACTCACACTTTTAAGTGTATCGGGAGATGTAGTCCACTGCCATCAATGCAGCATTCAAGTGCGCAAGCGTGTACTGTCCGGGACGCCGACACTACATATACATCAGATATCTATCAGATTATTACATATTAAACTACATATGAATGATGAATATGTATTCTGCCAACAATACAATTAACCATGAACTGTTTGAGGGTTTACGATATTTAGATGACATGTAAACAGGGCCGGACTGGGACTAAAAATCAGCCCTGGCATTTCAAGCATATAGGCCCATCTCTGTTGATGAGCATGGAAAAAACTGGGTGCCGCTAAGGGCGTGGCCACATTATGTTGGGGGCGTGGTCAAGATGGGGCATTGATACATACATTACATACATTATAATAAAACATTACATTTATCAGGCCCTCCCTATCATGCCACCCCTCCACCCCAGAAGAACATTACAACACCCCCAGTCCACTGTACTTATCTATGCTTCTGATGCTGCTGACATACATCAGGATGGAAACTTCCTGTAGAGTGAGCAGGGAAACTCTTAGGGCTAGATTTACTATCAGGCGTGTTTGTAAATCCGCCGACTTTCGGCGGATTTGGCGGCGGTTTAGCCATCGCCGGATTTACTAAGGCTAAACCCGCCGTCCAAACGGGCAAAAATGATGTTTCCAAACCCGCCTCTGTATACATCGCCATGACGGTTTCAACAATGTTCAACATACAAACAGCCGGATTTACTATTAGGGGGTTTATAAAGCCGCCGGAAAACCGCCATTCAAAAGACCAAAATGAAAGCGCTGCTTGTGAGCGGCGTGATGGTTCAAACAGTGTGCTGTTTCAGGTATTTTGCCAATCAGACCATAAGAGAAAGGCCTATTTCATGTCCAATGATTGCTCCATTAGGACTGTGTATAGAAAATGGGCAAAGTGTCATGAAATTTCAGGCTACTGTTTTTTTTTTTTCCATTATTTTTTCACCCAGTATGATTGCATAGTAAAATCTCATTTCACCTTTCCTTTTCTAGTTGTTTTGTACTTTCCAAAAAACCACTAGAATACTGTTGCCTCAAAGAAACTAGGATGGGAATTGTTGCATTACATAGTTAACCCTTATTTTAATGCTAATGCAATCCACATGTGAAAAATGTTTTTTCTGCCTGAAGCAATCACAGACAATCACCGTCTATTGCCCAGCAGTTAATCATGATGCTTACAAAAAGGGCCCCTCATTATTTGGCAGGTGTGGGTTTGTTGGAGAATGGCTTTTGCAGGTAATGTGGTGCATTCTTGCCAGTGTATGTTTGCAGCTTTTTACCTGATGGAGGCAGAAAGGCGCCAGGAGGAGGAGGATGAACAGCAGTTGGCATCTGTTCCGCGGAGCCTGCAAAGACCCCGCACTCCACGTGCATTTTCAGTGCGTTTGAATCTGGAGTCTTTGGCTGATGTGGAGGTAGTACAAATGTTTCGCCTCAATCGTACTAACCTCATGGCACTGTATGAGCAAGTGAAGGATGATTTGGAGCCTACAACCAGCCGCTCTAATGCAGTGTCAGGACTACACAAACTACTGTGTGCAGTTCACTTTTTGGCAACAGGTTCCTTTCAATCTGTGTCCTCCAGAGTGATTGGCATAACGCAGCCGACATTTTCAAGGCATTTTGGACAGGTTTTAGGTGCCCTTAAAAGAGTGTGCCCTAGCTATATCAGCTTCCCCAGACAGGAGTCACAGTGGCATGAGCTCAAGGGAGCTTTCTATAGGGTCGCAGGTATCCCTAATGTAATGGGTGCAATAGATTGCACTCATATTGCCCTGAGACCACCTCACCACAGGGCAGAGGTTTTTGTTAATCGCCATCATTACCACTCCCTGAATGTGCAGGTTGTCTGCGATGCTAACCAGCGTATATTGAGTGTTGTTGCAGGCTATCCTGGGTCATGTCATGATGCCTTTATCCTGAGACAGTCTACCCTTTATGCCAAATTTGAAAGTGGTGAAATGCCGGAGGGATGGCTTTTGGGTATGTACTTTGCATGTTTTATATATCCCTTATCCTTGCTCAAATGGACTCACATATGCTAACTGCTGTACAACATGCTCAAAGTAAATGGGAGCTAACATTTTACTTTTATTGCAGGAGATTCAGGATATGGGTGTCGCTCCTGGCTCATGACTCCTCTGCTGCATCCTCAGACTCCTGCACAGCACCAATACAATGAGGCACACATAACCACTAGAGGTATCATAGAACGTACGTTTGGACTCTTGAAAACCAGGTTCAGGTGCCTTGATAAATCTGGTGGGGTGCTTATGTATGCACCTGAAAAGGTATCTGAGATTGTCCTGGCTTGCTGTCTGCTGCATAACCTGGCTTTACATCAACTTACCCCACCGATTATTGCAGTAGACAGTGAAGAAGAAGGGGTACGTGTCACATCTGGTGATGTGCAGAGCACAGAGGGCGGAAGGGAGATTAGAGACCGTCTAATTACAAACTACTTTACGTGTAAGTACATAGTATGAAAAACATTTTTTGCTCAAAAATGTGTTTTATGTGAGTGCAATTTTAGTATTTTATTGTAAATTTTTTGTACATTGGAACCTTTAAAAACAGGATAGTGTGTACTCCTCATGTGGTAAATATGAACATCCCTGGAATGTGACAGTCAGAGGTCAATGTTTACATGAAATTAGTGCATAGTTGTTAAAAAATCAGAATACTCTTGTTTAATGTGCAGAAAAGAAAGACTGACACAATAGAAATTTAACTGCATTTATTGCAGAACACAATAAATAAAAACGTATAATCGTTATAGAAACTTGACAAAACATTAATAAATAACAAACATTGTGCTAGCGATGTCTTTTTGCAGGCATATCGCTATGCTTGGTGCCACTCTCTCCCCTCCCTCGCCCACCCCTGGTGCGAGCACCTCTCCTTGGAGGAGTACTCTGTAGAGATGTGGTAGGCGTGCTAGCGGCACTGGTGGAGGCCGATGAAAAAGGGGCCGGCAAGCGGGCAATCAGTTCCTGCTGGAGTTGGCCTGCCAGCCGGATAACGTTGGCATTCCCCTCGCGAATGGAGGAATGCATGGCGTCCACAGACCCAGACATTTGGGCCAGCTGCACATTTGTCTGCTCCAAAGCGCTCGCCAGCCGGTTTATTGCAGCAGGGATTTGGCTCGTGGAGCGGTGTATTCGCCTCAACTGGGCCGCAATTTGTGACATGTGCCCAGTTTGCCTGTCCATGAATAATGTCTGTTGCTGCTGGAATGCGCCAATAGACAGCGCCATTTCTCTGGCTGGGTCCATAGGTGCAGGTGCAGGTTGCTGGTGTGATGGTTCAGCAGGGCCAGGTGAAACTTCCTGGAGGCCAGACACAGGGGCATCCACTGTTACCAGGGTGATGGTTGTTAGATCCTCTGGCTCAGGGGACATTTCCAGGGACTCCGCCTGAGGTGGCTGGTATGAAGAGGGCCCTGTGTATGAAAAATGACGGTAAGTATATAGTATATAATATGTTTGTATATTGCATTCTGAACACTGGATAGGAAAGAATAATCTTTAGCAACTACAGATTCTTTCACAATGTTTGCATTCCTGATTTCTAGTCCTATGCTACCTGCTTACGGATGCACTTATTATCCTTTTAATACCCATTATCATTAGGACTGTGTAGTACATGCTGGGTTATTTTGACTAAAGTGCATGCTATCAAAAGTGGAGATGTTGCCTATAGCAACCAATCAGATTTTAGCTGTCATTTTGTTGAATGCAATAAATAAAGTAAAGGTATATTCTGATGGGTTTCTATAGGCAACATATCAGTTGAGTAAAATGTAGCCCTAACTTCTCATTGCAAACAATAAAAAGAAAAAAAAAAACAACATTGACAGCAACATTTGCACAGAAAATCAAGTAACTCCATTATTTCTCTCCTAAACAGAAATCACGCACCTGCTTGCTCGTCTGTGCCCGAATCTCTCGCTGAAGGTGGAGGTGTAGGTCTGGCACTGGGACTGAACTGCGGTCCTGGCGATTCTGGATATATTAGAAAAAGCATACAATGTATTTCCAGAAAAAAAAAATAATCAAAATATACTGTTTATTGCACAAATGTGTTTTCAATTTTTTTTTTTTTCTATGAGAAAAAAAAACCTTTACAAACTATTAGAGGCAAATATACACTTTGAAAAAGAAAACAAAAAATAAAAAAAAAAACGTTTGCAAAGAGAAAAGCAGTTTTAAAAAGAGAAAAGCAGTTTTAAAAAGAGAAAAGCAGTTTTAAAAAGAGAAAAGCAGTTTTAAAAAGAGAAAAGCAGTTAAAATACTGTTAGGGTAAAAAAAACAAATAACTCACCAACTACTTGGCCAAAAGAGGGCGAGTCGGTGTCCTGGACATTTATGCCCTCTACAATTTCTGCCGGCATTATCTGGCGCAGCTCCTCCTCGTACGTGGTGTACTCCATACGAAGTGGGGGGCCACCACCCGTGCGCCTTGTGGACCTCCTTTCCTGGGCCATTTTTTCCTTCAACCTCCTCTTAATGTCCGAAAATCTCTTGCGGCAGTGCGCCACTGTCCTCTTTAGTGGGCCCACCGCGTTAACAGCGTCGCACACTCTCCCCCACAATTGGTGGCGCCGCCTTAGCGGAGTCCGGGCTGCCAGGTTCCCCAAGATCACCTCGTAGCAGGGAATGATATTGTGCACCAACACACAATTCTCATCATGTGAGAAGCGCACATTCCTCCCTGTCTTGGTCTTCCTGCTCTGTCCTGTCTCCTCAACCTCTCCCTCTCCCTCCTCTGACCCCTCAACCTCCATCTCCCTCTCCTCAGCCTCTGCTCCCCTCCTATCTCTGGACATTTTTACCCAGAAGACAGAAAAACACAAAACACTGAAGGACTTACAAACACAAAGAACAAACTACACTACCTACAGACACACTCTCCACACAGTCACACACAAGTAACACAGACAGAGGACAAGTCAAATACAAAAAATACAAGACAGAAAATAAATGAGAAAATAAATGTACAAAACAGGAAAAAACCACAGGACTACTCACACTTCAATCAGATATCGCTCCACCAATCCACCAAACACCAACTCTCAGCAAACCACTATCCTCCAAACTCCTCTCACAAAACTCCTCTAAACCCTATCAGAGAAAAAAGTGTCAGGCCAGTGGTTTATATAGGGCTTGTGATGTCAAATCTCCTGAGTTTGAAAATAGCCAATAGTAACAGGCCAGGAGACAGGTGTAATTTTCAAAAAAACCGCCTTTACACAAAAGCGCCGTCATTTAAAGCAAAAGCGCCATGTTCTATTCAAAGCCGCCGGCGGCTTTGAGCATTACATCCCGCCGTTACATCGCCGGCGGCTTCAAATTGAAGCTGAAATGCGCCCATTAGTAAATCCGGCTGTTTGCAATGCAAACACGCCGGAAAACCGCCGCGATGCATGGCGGTTTGAAGCCGCCATGCATCACGCCTGATAGTAAATCTAGCCCTTAGTCTCACAAGATTAATAAATCTCATGAGACTTAGAGCTCCTCGGCTTGCTCTGCAGGCTGTGTCCTATCCAGGGACTGGGAGTAGCTATCCGCTCCCTCCTGCTAACCAGAGCTGGACTTAGTCTCAGGGGGCCCTAGGCACTTAAGACAGGGGGCTCCTATGATGTAATATGGTTATTAGACACATTTTCAACAAGTACATAGGCAATACTGTGAGCACTACTATTAGGTGCACACAGTTCTGCCTTCACAAGCAGTACAATGTGAAGTAGGACATACCTCCCAACTGTCCTTGCACTCAGACCAAATCCTGACTAAGCGGGACAGTCACCCACCAAATTCAGAACAGTTGGCAGACTGTCCTGGTCTCTCTTACCTGTCTTGTCATTGTCACCACTTGTGGCTGCTGGTGTCTTTAGATCAGTTGCTGCTTGTCTGGATCCTGGAATGTTTGGGGCCCTATTTGGAAAAAAAAAATGGGTACATGAAAGTTAGAAAACTCCAAACAGCTCCCATGTTAACTCAATATAGCACCCACGTTATAAAATTAGGCCTCACTCCAGCCCCAACATTAAAATAATAGTATTCCCATTTAATAAATAAATCTATTTCCCTCCCTCCAAACAACCTCAGCAAGAAATTAAATAGCATTTATGTTTAATAAAAATAACCATTTCCCACAAACATCCCAGGCATTAAATAGTTCATAATCACATTTAATAATTAGACCTCATTTTCCCCAAACAGCCCCACATTCACTTAATAGCACACATTATAGTCATAAACTGTCCTCCACACACATTATAGTCATATACTGTCCCCACACACATTGGCCATTTTTATTTCCCCCCTCCTACAGCCATTGCCCCCCCCGCAGACATTTTCAATCACCCCCTCTTCCCCCTGCAGACATTTTCAATCACCCCCTCTTCCCCCTGCAGACATTTTCAATCACCCCCTCTTCCCCTGCAGACATTTTCACTCACCCCCCCTTCCCCCTGCAGACATTTTCACTCATCCCCCCTTCCCCCTGCACTTTCACTCGCCCTCCCATTCCCCTGCAGACATTTATTGCCCCTCTCCCCCCGCAGACATTTATTGCCCCCCTGCAGACATTTATTGAACCTCCCCCCTGCAGACATTTATTGCCCCTCTCCCCCCTGCAGACATTTATTGCCCCTCTCCCCCCCTGCACACATATTCTGTTTCTCTCCCCCCCCACCCTGCACACGTATTCCGTTTGTCTCGCCCCCCTCCCTGCACACATATTCCGTTTGTCTCCCCCCCCTTCCTGCACACATATTTCGTTTGTCCCCCCCCCTCCCTGCACACATATTCCGTTTGTCTCCCCCCCGTCCCTACACACATATTCTCTACACTTACCTCAACACTGAAAGCTGCCTCCACTGCAGCTCGTCCTACGCGGGGTATCACAGGGAGCCGGACCGGCCCAAACTGCCATTGGCCCAAACTGCCATCGGCCCTTCTGGCATTTGCCAGAAGTGCCAGATGGCCAGTCCGGCCCTGCATGTAAATGAAGAATGAAGCATCTACCAGACTGCAGACTACTGCTAACCAATTGCTCCACTGGAACACTTTCATATTTTCATGTTTAACCCTTTGCTAAACTTCCACCTTAAATTATATCAATATACTTTGCTTTTCAGAGACTCAGTTGAAATAATACTCCAAGAACATAATTTGTATTGTCAAAACCTTTCTAATCAAGTAATTTTAACCTGTATAGTGTACAGTTTTATAATTGGTATAGCTGTCTGCTTTAAGAATGTTATTTACTGACATTCAAAAAGTGTTGCTAGAATTACATATTTTTTCTTTTGTTTACAGAAAAGAAGCACTGAAAAGGTAAGACAATTTTTTTCAAGATGGAAATGCCTAGGTAAGGATGCAGAATGTATTTTTGTCACTATCTACCTGTCTGTCTGTCTGTCTGTCTGTCTATCTATCTAGCGATCTATCACAACATTTTGGGAACACAATTGCTCTATATTGTCCTACAACTTAATATAGATGTAAATCTGTTTTTAGGTGAATTACAGCTAAGCACATTGCTTATATGCTGCATATCAGTGATCTCCCCCTAACAACCCGCTACACATGGAATGACCCCATAGATGCACATTTCGAGCACTTAAATAAATTTTAAATATCTTGTTTTCCAAAACATAATCTAATTTTTTCATCTTAGTGAAAAATTATCTGCATTAGTCCAAAGGTGCAGAGAGAAGCTGAGGGACAGGTACAGAGAACTTGGGCCTCTCTTGGGAACCTAGCAGTAGTAATGATGTGAGGGTGGGTGGGGTTTTGGCTCATTCTACCCATCCACTGCCACAGTTGAGACATATTGTTGGTGGGAAAAAGTGAAAGCATGGTCTGCATGGATTTTTATTGGTCTGTAAATTCCAAATCCATAGGCTGCACACACAGGTAGCTCTCAGTCCCTCTGCATTCGTGTGACTAATCCGAACTCAGCAAGAAATTGCAGCTCTTGGGAAGGATGTGTTTAACGGGACACCACTAGTGCTGACATTCCCTCACCTCCAGGCCAAGTAGCAGCTGAACCCCCTGCACCCATGGTAGTACCTTCACTGGCAACAGTGATATCAACAACAACAACAACAACAGCTATATAGTTCCGTACATTTCCCAAAGTGGAATGATAAACAAGTGCCATAATATATAGAGCAGACAGTTTCTATAGATTTCATTTTGAGCTGCAGAGCCAATAGTGCCAAAAAATGAACTGTTCATAAGTCCCAGAAACAGACATTTGATACCAGAGAGACAAAATGTTGACATTCTAAAAGAAAATATGAATTAAAACTACTGAACTTGTTTCATTGAGGTCCTCTGGATGCAACATACTTACCCTAATCATCCAGAAGGCCTCCCGGAGACCCAGACTTTTGAATCTATCACCTCCTCTATGTTGAATGTGTTCTATCCCAATTTAAATTAAACCCACAGTACTTCCTACCATTTGCTGAGGAAAAGTGCCTGGATACACTGTGCACACTAACTTTATTTAGACTTTTCCTCCTATGGTTTGTGGATTGGGTTCTTAAAGATTGAGCAGTCTGAGCCACGTATTGCAGTGTGCAAGGAAACTGCAACATATAGATGATAAAAGTGGCTATGCTACCTTCTTCCCCTTGTGTGTTCTGACTTTCTATGACTCATTGTTCTCTGTGTCTTGCTAACCTCTTTTTATTTTGTCTGTATCGCACCTTGTTTTCTTTTTCCTATCTTGTGTGCATGGCTGGGATGGATTGGCAGCTTTATCTTATTTATGCTGATTTTACAACCTGGTATATTGTGGTCAATGTAACATTTTAATACAATATTAATAAATAAATAATTATATACGTCAATCCCTTACTATTTACATTATACAAATACACAAGGAAAGTAAAACACCTGTCTTCTTTTGTAGGGCCAACTATGAAACTATGTCCTATAACAGTCTGCTGTGGCTATCGTTATGCCATTGGCTTTAAGCAATGTTGGGTGTTTTCATTTTGCTGAGTGAAGTGACAATTGAAACGGACCTCTTCACATCCCATACACAAATTAAAATTGTGAATCATTATTATAATACCAACAAGTTAGAAACAAGCTAATATACAATTCTGTAGCAAGAATATTTGCTTGGAATTTTTTGTCATACAGTTTACCGCCCCCCAAATCCTGCAGTCTATGAGAGCCGCTTCTGTTTCTCTCATCTCACACCTCTAACTTTGCTGTAATACCCTATCATTACTATGTACAGATTTTATCATGACTGTCATGATAACAAATAGAAATCTGTCACCAAATGCTGGTTAGTTGGATCCTAATGGCTGACTCTGGTGACGGATTCCAAAAGTCCTGATGATTTGAACGAGGTCAGAAATAAACCTAAGAATAAATATAGTTCAGTACACAGGTGCCAATAGCTGGAGAAAGGCTTCAGCTGTAGCAGTTGTCAGGAGTCAAGTGAAGTCAAGTTAGTCAAAGGGTCAGTCCAGAATTGTGGTCAGTAGCAAGCAATGGCAAGGTTTGATAGCAATTTTCAAGGGGTCATGGGTTTAATCCGGATTCATGGTCTAAGTCAAACAGTAGTTAGTATACTGGGTAGTTAAGAGTACTGCTAACCAAGAAAGCTGCCAGATAGAGCAGCAAGGTTGGTGCACAGCCGGTTTAAAATAGACAAAATTCAGGGACCAAGGAGGTATCCAGGAACATAATTACCTGGCAAAGCTGGAATGAATAAGAGTTACTTTTATAGTGCCTGTGAGCTGTCAGTTGCCACTTGATGACTTCAAACTGAGAATCCAGAGCTGTGCAACACAGGAGTAAAATGTGATCCCGTGGATCTAGGCACAGACAAGTAGCATCTTTTCAGTTTTAGGTGCTGAGATATAGCAGCAATGCAGTGATAAGAGGCTTGATCAATAGGGAAATTATGTCACTCCCTCCCACCCAGAACACTGCTGCTGACCATGACAATGACCTTTTGAAGTGTTTCTATGTCATTGTTGTTGAGATGAGCAGTTCGGTTTCTATTGAACCCAACAGTTCCAAGTTTTACCAATCTGAGTCAGAACTTGGATTGATCATTTGTCAGAAAATCCTTGGACAAAAGGGAAGCTTGGGCCTAAAGAAAAGGAAAAAGGATTCCAGTGACAAGAAGCGGTATATGGAACAGTGTGTAGGGTCATTGATATAACTGAGAATGTCCACAGCTGGATCAGACGTTAGAAATGTTTATGGACAGAGCAAGTGTCAGTGAGCTGGGAGGGTAATGTTCAACATGTCTCTCCACTGGCAAATTTCCCTCCTCTTTTAAACATGTGCTCACCTTACCACTTTTAAAGAAACCATCTCTCTATTCATACTCTTCCTCTAACTACCACCCTATTTCTCTCCTCTCCTTTGCCTTCAAACTACTTGAGCCTTGGGATACAACTGCCTGTCTCATTTCCTCTTAGTTCACTCCATTCTTGACTCTCTGCAATCAGGATTCCACCCCCAACATTCCACTGAAACTGCTCTCACAAAAGTAATCAATGATCTCCTTATTGCAGAGTCTAAGGGTCATTTCTCTATACTCATCCTCCTGAACCTCTCTGTTACATTTGACTCTGTTGAACACCGTCTTTTCCTACACACCCTTCACTCCATTGGCTTTTGTGACACAGTTCTTTCCTGGTTTACTTCGTACCTATCAAACCGATCCTTTAGTGTTTCTACATTTGGCATATCCTCCCCTCCACTCCCACTATCTTCTGTGGTCCCACAAGGCTCTGTTCTTGGCCCTTTACTTTTATCATGGTACACCTCTTTCCTTCAAGAACTAATTCACTCCTTTGGACTCCAGTACCACCTCTATGCTGATGACACCCAAATCCAAATCTCTTCCTCTTACCTCTCCCTTCTGTACTAACTTGTGTAACCAACAGTATTTGTGCTATTTTCACATGGATGTCCCAACTCTATCTAAAGCTTAACATGTCCAAAACAGAAGATATCATCTTCCCTTCTCCCAGAGTCACTACCTCCCCGCAAATCTCCTTCACCGTCAATGCATCAGCAGACTATCTTAAGATTTCTACGATGACTATCTCATGCCAACCATGTCACATAATCTGTAGCTGCATAAAAATGCTAGTCACCAATGGTGACTTTAATGTTGGTGGCTGGCAATGCTTCTACCTTGCAGTAGTCACACACTCTCCCCACCAATAGCTACAATTGTATTTCCACTACCTTATATGTATCAATTGTTACCTACACCACTTAGATTATCATCTCATTTGATAGAGACATCTTTACTTCTGTTTAATTTTATTGCATATTATTTATTTGTATTATGACTCCCTAGTGCTATGTAATGTGCTGGTGCTTTACAACTGAAAGATAATTATATATTTTAGCCATTTTTTTAAATAAAATCAACATTTTTAGATGAAATTCAAAAACGGAAACAAAACACAACACTGAAACACATCAATGGTTTTGTAAAGAATACCAAAACCAACCACAGGGTGGTTCACGTATGTCTTCTATAGTATACACAATGGGGTTTATGTCTGTGCTTTGCACTTCTTCAAGGCTCAGTGGGTACACTTCTTAATTCTAAACATTTGTCAAAGTTGGAAGGTCTCGTAATGTATTTATCCCACTTTCTATTTTGTACAGTGGCAAACTAGGTGATGGACTTGTAGTGGAAGACACAATTGGGTTCAGACTCATCTTACTTATTTACCTTAACTCACTCTATGGGGCCTGTGTGGGCTATATAGCTCACTGCTGGACTCCACTACTTTGTGTATACTGGACTTAAGGAACAAGCAATTTTTAAAAAAATGTTGTTCATTGTGATGACTAAAAGTATATTATTGTTATTATTATTATTATCATTATTATTATTATTATTATCATTAGTAGTAGTTGTATGAGTATTAATACTTTATTACATCCATAATAATCACTGCATTTGCCTAGTCAAACATACTTCACTTATTTTTAACTATGGTTAAGAAAAGGTGCACATATTTTTATTGACCAGTGATGTCATTCTGGAGGGGTAACATGAGTAAAGAAAGTGAATTGTTACAATCACAGACAAGTAAACACCTTCCCATTCTATACAGAAGGCCCACAGATTATACTGTGACTTTTGCATATGGTATTAACTTGTTTACATTCATTTACCTGTTTTGTGTTATTTAGCTGGTGGATGAAATAGAAGTCTACAGTATAGATATCAACTGTAAAGTGATATCTCGCTTTGCCCATAATGTCATCACCAGTAGAGCTGTTAATCGAGCCAACATATCAAAAGAAGCCTTCTTCGATGTGGATCTGCCAAAATCTGCTTTTATAACTAATTTCAGCATGTAAGTAATGCAATTGTCTTATCTGTGTTTGTATGTATGTTTGTGTGAATATTACTGGCATAGTTAAGCAAAAAAGTGTTTTATGTAAAAAATGTACATTATTGAAGCCTGTAGGTAGATAACCTTTGATGCCCTAAGACCGGCTCCTTCCACTTGCCACAATTTTTCCACAGAGTATTCTATAGCTTCCCTATTTGTGTTACAGAGCAAAATATAGTTTCACTATTCTGCGCAGTTCATCCCACCACAGTTATTAGGGGTGTTTTTCTGCTAAGAAAACTTGATATTTTACTCTGCATGCTTAGGTAGAGAAGAGCCTCCCTAGCATGTTATTGTTACAGCTAACTATCATGAGCTTGTAGAACCAGATGGAGAGGTCTTCACCTATAGCAGCCACCTTTCCCGTAGAACTCGTTACGCTCACAGGTACTCGAATGCCCCCAGGTCTTACACTCAGAGTAGTAAAAGCTTATGAACGTACCACAGCGCAGGATAGCGGGTGATGATAAACAAAGCGTGGCCAGGAAAACAGGCCAAGGTCTAGGATCCGAAGCAGGTATTGTGGTCAGCAACAGGCAAATTGTCAGTGCTGGCAGCAATCAAAGGAAGTCCAGAAATGAAGTAAGGGGTCAGGGAAACAAGCAAGAAATCAAATTCCAGGAAATAAAGCCAAGGGTCATACACAGAAAACAATTCCAGTGATTTAGCAACACAACAGGAGCAGGCAAGCTAACAGGAACTGAGCGCTATAACCGGAAGGGAGGCTGGGCCAGTCACAGAAGGAGATACAATTAGCCCTAATCAGCTCATAAAGCTGTAATTAATCACTAGCTGGTGCGCACGTGCTCAGCTGTCAGTTTAGCCGGGCTATGGTGGTGGAGGAGATAAGCATCCCGGCTGTTGCGCTGGTGACAGCCGGGACGTGTGGGCGGAAATGACGTGCCGGTCTTCATGGTGATGACCGGGGCGTGAGAGGCAACTGACAGCGAGCCGCGTCGGTCTGTAGTGTAGCAGCGGCTCGTGACAGTTATTTTTAGAAAGTGCTTAATGAAACACATTTCTTTGCCAACAATTAGCATTCTATATATGTAAATGCTCACTGTGTCAATCTACTGCAGGATAATCGATGGAGTAACATATGCCGGGGTAATAAAGGAAAAGGAAGTCGCTAAGAAACAGTATGAAAAAGCTGTTTCGAGGGGACAGACAGCTGGACTTGTCAGGTAAACCTTTATGGGAATATTGGAGAGCGGGCTATCCGTTTTGTTTTGTTACTACTAGTAAACATTTTAAAATGCTTTATGGATGGTTTAGGTTCTTTGCTATGCAATGAATGTACGATTTATAAAATTCAAAAATAGTAACAGATAGAAGATGAAATACAGACTATTGTACATATCCCAAGATGATGTGATTGATGCTTGACCATAATGTACAGGTTATGCCAACATTTTAGAAAGAGAACAAAATGAAACATAAGTACTTGTGACTATTCTAATATATGACGACTGGGGCAGTAGAAAAGTTTACCATCATCTACACCTCATATGTAGTCATACAAGATTAGATGATTCATTAACTGCCTGGCATTATAGGGATTAAGAAAAAGAAAAAAGGACAGGTGAAGGGGATATGAGTTACCATACGTATAGAGGAAAATGAAAGATATATAGAAAAAAGAGAAAATGTTACATAAAGTGGAATATTGCAGACAAGTGTATTAACCCTTTATAGGGTACATTTTTGGTCAGTTTTCATGAGCCACCAGGGCCTTTTAAAATAGTATTAGGTAAAGTGAGACAATTAAACTTAGCTGAGGTTAGGATACAAGTACTATGTGGATGTCTATTCATCCATTTTGTTTATCTGGTGGCATAATCAGGACCTTCTAGAGTAAGAAATTCATCTAAGAAGAAAATAACTACTTAAACTGCTCAAAATACATAATAGCACAGTACATTATATGAAAATTTCATCAGGGAAAGTGGAGAGACTGATGCAAGAAAGTTCTTTGACGGAGTATTTGTTCACCCAGGTTTCCAAGCATGGCATATATTAATCCTATCCTAGTATTATCTACCAGTAAGTGAAGATAAAGTATCTGCACTCATATAATCTCACCCTATAACCTGTCCCCTCGAACCTATTCCCTCCCAACTTCTCTGCTCCCTCTACCCCTCTGCATGCCCACTTCTAGTTCCCGTCTTTAATCTGTCTCTTACCACCAGCACAGTTCTCACCTCTTTTAAACATGCGCACTCATCTCACCAATTCTAAAGAAACCATCTATGTATCGAGCATCTCATTCCAATTACCACCCTATTTCTCTCCTCCCATTTTCCTCCAAACTACTTGTGTGATTGGTGTACAACCGCATGCCTCTCTTTCTCTCCTCTCACTCCTTTCTCGACACTCTGCAGTCAGGCTTCCAATCCCAACATTTCACTGAAACTCTCTAAAAAAATTGATCAATGAACACACACAACGAAGTCTAATGGTCACTTCTCCATTTTCATCCTCCTGAACCTTTCTGCTGCTTTTAACACTGTTGATTTTTCTCACTGCACACCTCTTCTCTTTGGGAACTAATTTGCTCATTGGCCTCAGTACCACCTCTATGCTGACGACACCCAAATCTCTTCCACTGTTTTCTCCCCTTCTTTACTCTTGTGTAGCCAACTGTTTTTCTGCTGCCACCATATGGATGCTACACTACTACCTATAGCTCCAAACCAGAATTTATCATCTTCCCTCCTCCCAGAGTCAACACCTCTCCTCAAATATTCCACACTGTCAATAACACCATAGTGTCCTCAGTCTCTCATGCCCACTGACTTAGTGTCACACTTGTCTCGACCCTGGACTTTATTCCTCACATCCAGACTCTCTCCCAGTCCTGTCAATTCCTCCTTTGAAACTTGCCAGAATACTCCCTTTTCTTACCCAAACTACAAAAACTTGTATCCATTATCTCATCATCTCCTGTCTTGACTACTGCAACCTCCTGCTATTTGGCATTCCCTCACCCATGTATCCTCACTACAATCCAAACTAAATGCTGCTGCAAGACTGCTCTTCCTCTCTCATCGCTCCACATCTGCAGCACCACTTGGCAAATCCCTACACTGGCTCCCTGTGTGCGCCAGAATCCAATTCAAATGACTCACCCTTGCCTACAAAGCCCTAAATAACACCATCCCTTCATACATCTCATATCTCATATCAAAATATTCCTCGCAAACTCTTAGATCTACCTCTGACCTATGGCTTTTCCCATCTGTAGTAACCTCTTCTCACTTCCACCTTGAAGACTTTTCCCGTGCTGCTACCAGCACATGGAATTGCCCAATCAGGCATTCCCACAACCTTCAGATCCTTAGACACTCTCTGAAAACCCATCTCTTTTTTAGAGCTTACTTTTCTTCAGATAATATACCCTCACAACTATCCCAATCTCCACTCTGAACCACACTCATTCCACTTGTTTCAACTGTGCCCACTTCACTTAGAATGTAAGCTCTCTCATGAGCAGGGCCTTCTATACCCTTTGTCTTCACGTCTGCTTTTATTTTGTCTACCTTTTATGTACATATTTTTATGTTTGTCCTGTTTTCCCTAGTGAACGGCACTGCACAGCACTGTGGCACTTTACAAATCTACCATAATAATAATAATAATAATAATCATAAGTAGAATAAGAATGTAAAATCTACATAAAACAATAGATATATGGTTACAGGGCCTCTTTAATAGATTAGTGGGTCCTGGGCAAAGACTACTCTAGTATGCACCCAAAGTCATTTGCAGGACATCACTTTTTATCCTAAAAAACTCAGAAGAAGACTAGAGTCATATATAGTCCAATTTGCCTTAAGAGGAAAATTATTTCCTGAGTATATCCTGGTAATTGAACAATTCTCTGGATCAACATACTATTCTCACACTTCAAACTGGGAAATATGATTCCTGTTTGTCAGTCAGGATTCGCAATGGCAGAGTCGAGGTGAAGTGTCTAATGGACCACTCATTCTTCACCAGAAACCACCGCAAGGAGGTATGGACTTTGCTGCTGGGAGCCCACAGGTCGCGGCCCTCTAACTGCCACACAATGTGAATAGCTGGTAAGACCAAATCAGTAGTCAAAAGCAGGTCACAAGCATAGGTTCTAAATGAGAGACAAATTGCAGACAGGGTCACAGGCACAGGTTTAAATTGAGAGACAAGCCGAAGTTGGGGTCACAGGCACAGGTTGAAATCGAGAGACAAGCCGGAGTCGGGGTCACAGGCACAGGTTCAAATCGAGAGACAACCAGAAGTCGGGGTCACAGGCACAAGTTCAAATCGAGAGACAAGCCGAAATCGGGTTCATAGTAAAATGTTCCAATTGAGAGGCAAACAAAGTCAATTTACAAAAGTTATTAAACGGCAGCAAACAGCAGGAAAAGCTAGAGCATGTTAGACCTGACACTTCGGCAGTGATTACTGCACAGAGTGGGGTTTAAATAGTTGAGGTGGTTTGTTATGTGACTGGGATCACATGATTGAGACCAAGAATTGGTGCAAGAGATCACATGAGTACACAGTATAAATGAGCTGGAAAGTCTGGCCAGAAATCACATGACTTAAATTTCAGAGAATCAGGAAGTGATAGAAGCAGAGAATGCAAGCCTGCATGGAAACACCCGGTGCTGAAACTGTTAAGTAAAAACATATACTGGTACTTGTGTGCGACAACTATATTGTGCTATCAATGCCAGTAGACTGGTATATCATTGTAACGCCAATGTCTGTGATGACCAGCACATGTGCTACTGGACGATTCCCGGCTGTCACAGAATTACATCTCCCAGCACACCTGGGGATAAGATCTGACATGCTGCCATGCAGAGGTGGTGAAGAGTGGGAAAGTGAGCAAGGGATGCTCGGTAGAAGAAAGACGGAGCTTGCAACCAGAGAGAGGAACAAATGTGAGCAAGGCAGAGATACAGAAGACAGAGAGAGAGGAGAAAAAGTCTGCCAGTGCAATAAAACAGAGTTGGTGACTGATGCACCAGGGAGAGAGAGTAGGAGAGTGAAAGAAGAGGTGAAGAAAGGGAGAAAGAGAAGAGTGGATGCAGCTGCCAAACTCCATACCTGAGAGGGGTCATGATGCCAGTGGAATTTGGAGACTAGTGAGACATACGAAGCAGATCATTTCTATATACTTGAAAGGACTGAGACTTTTGTTGTTCTTAGTTAAACAGGGAACTGGTGGGAAGCCTTGAAGATTTATGTGTAAAAACCATTTTAAAGGACTATACATTAGTATCAAGGATTTAATGCAGGGAGAGATAGGAACTTTGGGACTGAGACACTAAACAGAAAGAATGATAAAATCACTAAAAACAAATCTGTTCTAGTCGGGCCCGGCGCTACCATTAGGCAGCGTTAGTCAGCTGCCTAGGGCGCCGGGCTCTGGGGGGCGCCACTGAAATATTTCATATTGTGTAATGCTGTGCGGCAGCCATGGAAGGTAAACTCAGTAGCCACCACACGGCATTATACAATATGAAATATTTCAGTGGCGCAAATCCATGGTTGGGGTGGGGTGAGTGATCACCGCCTGTCCCCCGCCGCCCCCCGCCCCCCTCTAACGATGGGACGCTCCTCTCCCCTCACTGACTGTTGGGAGGGACGTCATCTTCACGTCCTTACAGTCAGTGTGCAGCCGGCAGAGAAGAGCAGCATCATAAAAAGGTCCAGCAGGTAAGTAAACGGGTGGTGTGCTGCTGCGGGGGGAAGGATATTTTTGAGCAAGGGGGGGTAGTGTGCTGCGCTGCTGCCGGGGGAGGATATTTTTAAGCAGGTGGGTGGTGTGTTGCTGCAGGGGGGAGGACATTTTTGAGCAAGGGGGTTGGTGTGCTGCTGTGGGGGAAGGATATTTTTGAGCAAGGGGGGGTAGTGTGCTGCGCTGCTGCCGGGGGAGGATATTTTTAAGCAGGTGGGTGGTGTGTTGCTGCAGGGGGGAGGACATTTTTAAGCAGGGGGGGTGGTGTGCTTTGGGGTGGGGCATTGTTAGCAGGGGGGACATTGTTGAGCAGGGTGGGGGCAGCGTACTCTGGGGGGGTGCCTTGTTTAGCAGGGGGTGCCTTGTTTAGCATTAGGGACATTTTTGAGCAAGGTGGGGGCATTGTTTAGCAGGATGGGGACAGTGTGCTGTGGGGGGTACATTGTTAAGCAGGGGAGGGCTGGTGTGCTGCAAGGGGGAGCATTGTTTGGCAGGGGAGGACTGGTTTGCTGCAAGGGGGGACATTATTATCCAGGGAGGACGGTGTGCTGCGGGGGGCAGTGTTTACCAGGGAGGTGCTACGGGGGCCACATTGTGATGCAGGGGGAACAGTGTGATGAAGGTGTTAGAGCATAATATATAGAAAAGAACTCAAATCATCACAAAAAATTGTCTGTTATTGGCTTACTGTGTCAATTTTTTTTTTCCAAAATCTAACACCTGTATACCTCTCCTCTAGAAATTGTGTGCTTGCCACTGGGCAGCAGTGGAGTTTGGACAGTGTTCTGCATGAAACATCACTGGACAGCATCTGGACTGCTGGTGGAGGTAAGGCTTATCTTGTTTTTTTTATTATTTTATTTTTTACAAAATCAAGTTTGTGGATCTGGGAACTAGGTATTTGGTGTGTGTGTGTGTGTGTGGGGAGGGGGGGGGGGTTGTAGTTGGAAACTGTGCCTAGGGCACCGAGACACCTAGCACTGGCCCTGGGTGTGGCTTCTAAAGACCAGTTTGATATTTCATTTGTGTGTCTGAGATCATAGGAAGGTGGGCAGAAGGTTCTCCCTCTGGTGTTGTAGATTTACTCAACATTACCCAATGAAGATTCTACTGAAGCCTGACTAAGGTGGAGGCACTGTGCCGAAGATATTAAGTTGAAGATTGATATTCTGTAAAAGTAAAGTACACACCCTCCTTCCCAAACACGCTAGGGCTGCTCCATCATATTTTGTTAGGAAACTGGACATTCATTTCTCACATTTTTCTACAATACAATAATACTGTTTAGTGTAGGAGAATTGTAAACAGGAAACTACTTGATGGGGCTTCTAGGTTAGGGATGACAAAACAAATAGCTCAATCCTTAGGCATTAAGGAAAGTGGAGTGTCAGAGAACAGGCTGAGGTTGATGGCAGGCAGCAGATAGTTCAAATTAAATCAAAATCCAGGGTCAATAGGGTGGAGATGATAGAAAATTCAGGACAAACTTAGGTCAAGCAGAAAAATCCACAGCAGGCAGGTACTGCTGGTTGTAGTGACCAAAAGTCAATTATTTGGCTCTGGTTGTATAGCAAATGATTGCTTAAATAGCTTGTGATTTGGGAAGCTGGAGGTGAGTGGAGTGCAGAATCCGTGCTGAGCAGGGGATTAGACAAATTGGTAAACAAAAGTGATGCCGAGCATGTTTAGGAACTAAAACAGATCAATATGGTGTGGTGGTTAACATCGGGGCAATAGTGGCCCAACCAGGTCTGTCAGTCAATGAGCCCATTCGTTTACACCATTCCACTACATTGTTAGTAAATTCCACCCAGTGGTCAGATCTTGCATTGCTTTGTATCCCAAGAGGGAGGGGAAGGTTGTCACAGGAAGAATGGAACAGCTGGAGCCCCTGTGACATCACAAAATAGTGAAATGGGTTACAAAATGGCCCCTATATGGGATTCTGGTATTGACTGGTCACTATCCTAAGCACGTTTATTACAGACTTTATGGCAGGGGAACAGCAGGCGGCTTCTGCTGAGGTCACACTCTTTTAACCACCCTTGTCGCCACCCAATTTCCCCTTGTCACCAATAAACATGGACTGTGCCCCGGGGGTATTGGCTCAGGAAGGGACCCACAACTGGGGGATTTTTAGACATTGAAATGGGGACTTTTCAATGTCTCCAAATCATCAGTTTGGAGAGTTGCTGTGGATTTTCTCAGGAGGAGAACTTGTACTGGGGTTTAGCTGTCGAGCTCTATCAGTGCCAGAGAAAACTGTTGGACTTAGAAACCTTAGGATTCAGATTGGGTATTGAACTTTATGAGAACTGATTCATCCTTACTTCATTGGGAGATGTGTGGCAGGTCCTGTTCCAGTGACATTTTCCTCTGCTCCCCCAGCCAAGCTAGCAGTCAGTGGGCGCCTGTGCACATGCGCAAGTTTGCTATTTAAAACCTTGGCTTCTTATTCATTAGTTGCAGGGAGCTTCTCCCTGCACTATTTAAGGCACCTGTCTTGAACCAATCCAGGGTGCATCCTGATATTGTCATCTATCAAAGTAATCCTGGTATCTGTCATCTCCAGAAATTACTGGTAATATCATCTTGCAGGGTATTCTTAATACAGTACATCTATCCACGGTACCCGTGGTTCCTGCATTTCATCTGAGTGCTTCCACGTCTGAACTACCTGACCTGCTACTCATGCCTTGAAGCTGTTCAGAGGGCACGGACCTGTGTGGTGCTAGCAGAAAAGCCATACCTCCATGCGGGAGTTCTGCCTGTAAACCTACACCAATTTATGCTCTGCGCCTTGACTGCAGGTAAAGCCAATTCAGGCTGATTGTCCAGCATCTACTTCCAGTATAGCCGTGACACAGTTTCTGTAAGTACCAGTTCTTGTGGCAATGCATGCCACAGTTTCAGCGCTCTTACAATAAATAATCCTTTTCATACCTGGAGATTAAATGTATTTTCTTCCAGCTGCAAGATGTTACTTTGCTTCTTCTGAAGGGGCCTTAAACTGAACAGATTGCCACAGAATTTTCGGTATGCATAATTAGTAGATTTATACACTGCATCCTAGTCCCAGTTATATTTATTTTCAATAGATAAGATTACCAGGGGATGTGATATTATTCCTTGATCTTCTCTAAAATAATTAAATATAATTAATGTCACGGTTATCTCAAATTCCCCTTGTTAATTTATTTACCCTTCTTTGCACACTCTCCACTTTTCAAAACATGTTTTTTGTGGATTGTTGTACAAAATTGAACCACATATTCACCAGTGCCTTATAAATTGTTAAAAAATAATAAGCATTTGTCTCGCGACCCCTGCTGCCGCTAGGCTTCACCAAAGTTGTTCCGACCAAGCAGCTACTCCAAAATAGTGGCTCCGTGGTTGCATCACTGCCTACATCTCCCAGCTGTCTAGTCTGTTGGAGAAGGGGAGAACTGAGGAGGAGTGCAGGAGCCCATTGGCTTGGATTAAAAGAGTAGAGGACATATATAGAAGGCAGGACATCACTGAAAGGAGGCCATATTGGATAAGTGTGGAGCGAGAGAGTGGATCCTGCAGAGAGAGATGAACCTGTCCAGGATATCAGTCTCAGTCTGAGTCCAGCCCGAAATGAGGACTGGAGAGAGCCAGAGTATATAGAGAGTTACTGAGATTGTCCAAAGTGAGGGACTCATTTCACAAGGGACCTGTGGCAGTAAAATTCCGGATGAGCCTAGTGAAGATCAAATATTATGAACATTCAGGGCTAGTCCACTGGACAAAGAGGGAGTCTCCTGCCTTGGGATTTGTGCTTCAGAGTTTACTAACTAAGCTGTGATGACCTCTCAGCTCCTTGTGTTATTCATATGAACTGCTATATTTATATTTAAGAGTTGTGCTAAAGAAGTTTATCTAATGCACTTCTTTTGTAATAAAGTCAAATCTATCTCATTGTGTCGATCAATTGCTTTTTCATCTAATCCTGTTCTACCAAGGTGATCAGTGATTTCTGACATGCAAACAGGTTTAGTTTGTGCTTGTTGCCTGTCAGGGTGTTAGTTCTGTAGGAATATATAATATAAATAGTGAGAAGTGTCTCATAGTAGTGCGCTGATGGATAACTTTTATTATTGCAGTGATTGAGAGTTGCATTGGAGATTAAACTGTATATTGCTGTGTATTGTCATAGATCTGGTTAGGGGTACTGTCTCCTGGGGTAGACGGCTGCACTTTACACACAATCAGACAAATATGTCAAGCCAGTCCAGTGCTTTGGTTTAAATAGCCTCAGCTAGTTTTATTCACTAGCATGTAAATAAAAAAACATAAACAAAATCTTTGCCTGTCTGGCTTCTAACTAAGACACAACAACTCCCTCTCTAAAGTGAAGGACCTACAGTCAAGGCCAAAAGTTTTGAGAATTACACAAATATTATTTTTCATAACGTCTGCTGCCTCAGTTTTTATGATGGCAGTTTGCATATACTTCAGAATGTCATGAAGAGTGATCAGATAAATTGCAATTAATTTCAAAGTCCCTCTTTGCCATTACAATGAACGTTATCCCAAAAACAACATTTACACTGCAATTGAGCCCTGCCACAAAAGGATCAGCTGACATCAGGTCAGTGATTCTCTCGTTAACACAGGTGAGAGTGTTGAAGAGGACAAGGCTGGAGATCACTCTGTCATGCTGATTGAATTAGAATAACAGACTGAAAGTTTTAAAAGGAGGGTGGTGCTTGCAATCATTGTTCTTCCTCTGTTAACCATGGTTACCTGCAAGTTACTGTCCTGGTATCAAACACAAAGTTTTATCCCTACAACAATGTAAAGAAAATGTAAGCTTTTGCATGTGGGTGTAAAACTATGTATGCAGCTTATACTTTAGGTGGAACACCTTTCTGCTGCAGAATATTATCATGTATAAAAAGAGGCATAAACTGAAGAAATGGTTACACACCCTCACTCCACTCTGAGTGGGTGTTGAAGATATGCTGTGTTCACATTACTCACTTATGATGGTGCAGTGTCTTCACCCACACTGAACTTTATAAATATGGGTAGCATGCTTTAACAATAGACGATTTGAGAGACTCCCATGAATCTACACAGATCTCTCAGTAATAACATGACACAGCATTTAATAAAAAACACTGTGGTACATTTATTAAAGAGAAGGGTAATTGGAAAGTAGATTTTAATTTAACCAGTGGCATAGCTTGAATAGTTTGTAACATACTGTGACAGAAGCACTGGGAAAGTACTAAATGGCAGGTATATAAGTCCTGAATTTCTTTAATTTGTGTTAAAACCCCAGGGAGATTGTTTTGTTTTTGAAACGTTTCTCAGTTTGTTTCAGCTATTGGAAAAGCTGGTGTAAGGTTTCCCTGGGGTATGGATGTAGAGAGAAGGGTGGGTTCTATTCACAAGGCCCATTCGAGGTCTTCCAAGTTACCAAGGCAATCAGGAGTTGCACCTGCATGGTGCTGGTAAAAGGCTGCAAGTAAGTTCAATCCCTCTCTCAATACCTGGGGAGCAAGTCAGATCATCATCATCAACATCATCATCAACATTTATTTATATAGCGCCAGCAAATTCCGTATCGCTTTACTGCAATTTGTGCAATTTATGTGTATAGATTCTGGCCTACACAATCTCAATACAATTATTGTATTACAAGACAATAATAATAAGAATAACTTTATAGGTATTGTGACGAAACGGTGACCCTCTGGACTGAGGATTTTATATTCATCATCTGTTTCTTGCAGTTTATTGTAGTTTTTGATCCTTAGCCCAGTCTAAGTATATACACCAGAGCATTGGTGTATCTTGTATATTGTTATTTCTTGTTATTAAGTAAATTTGCTATTACCTGCAATATTGTATGTAATAAAAATTTAAAGATTGCTGCCATATTGTGTAAAAAATAACAGGACAGCAGAAGTCATATTGCATGACAGGATGGAATGTTGTGTTAGCTAAGGTATTTGAGTTAGCTAAGGTAATTACCATTTGTCTCAAATGTCCATTGTTGTGAAGTGGGGCATAGATCTGGACTATTAGTAATCAGAACAATATCTGAATGACTGTTAATATAGCTATCTGGCAGCCCAAGTTAGCGATCTAGTTTAACAGGTAATCTAGGAGCTAATTAGGTTAGTACTTCCAGATTATGTGCAATGGGTCCCCACAGTACAATACAGACTAAAATAGCATTGGAAAATGTATTAATATGTATCAATATAAATATCAGTGTATCAAAATGTATCACAGACAGATTGTATAACACTAGAGATACAATGTGTCAAATGTTTTAATGTTTCACGCAAACATGAAGTTTCATTCCCTGGTGTTATATTGTAACCCTTTCTTAAGTGTATCCAGCCAAATAGTTAGACAGTATGTCTAGCAGTTAAACAATTTAAGTGTACACTGAGAGATCCCTGCTGAAAGGGGGAGGATTGAGACATTTGAGCCCACTCCCTGTGAAAACAGCCAGGCATATAAGGAAATGAGAATGCCAATAGATTCATTTTATCTTGGAGGATCCTGGTGTACAAGAAATACAAAGGATTCTGAGCCAGGCATTGAGTGCCTCCGGAAGAATCCCTATCGGCCAAGGTATATGTGAGCCAGTAGACCAGGCTGGGGGATACAGTACTGTCTAGAAAAACAGTAGTGGTAATACTGCGAGAGAATAAGACTCTGAGATTGTTACTTTGGGGGGCTGACTGCAAGAGGCTGCTGGAAAGTACACACTACCATTTACCCTGTACTTTTGTGAACATCTATGCTGTTGTGCTGTCCTAATAAAGCCTTATTTTGGATAAATAAAAAAATAAAGCCTCATTTTGTCTACATCGTTTTTTGAGTTGTACCAACAAATTTTCACCCATGACTTCAGAGTGTCATTTCACAGTGTTTCTGGATAGCTGATAATCCTTAAGAGCCAAAACTATTTCACATTTATTTTTAAAAATCTGGAACAAATTTTCAGTTGTATCTAAAATGCCTATGGCACCATTCCGCCGTCCTGGTCACCTAGAATGAAGCATCTGTTACAGCCTTTTGTTCCAGATTTAGTAAAAAATCACTTGTTGGCCCGTAAGTTGAGAGATCAATTTTTTAACCCTATTCTGTAGTTAACCTTTAGCTAGAAAATGTCTCTTATACTTTTTTGCACAGTTTTAAGATGCTACTTAATATTCCAGTTTCTTGTGAAGAGCTACATTTGTATTGCAACGCAAACATATTTTAAATTTGAATGATATCAAAGACTAACGTACTGGGTAAGAATTTGTTTTTTGGTATTGGGTTCTCCTGTTCCAAGTGTTCATATATATGACACACAACAGTTTGCACATAAAACCTGCTGTCACCCATGATCATAGTAACAAGTTAACTTACTTAATACAGTTAGTTAAATAAATTACATAAATATAGTAATTGTAAAATATTTTTTAGGGTTCACCTGTTAAATAAAGGGGTCTCATAACTACCTGGGATATCACTGGGAGATTGAGATTTAACCTATTTTCTACTCTCTGCTATCTGGGCTCCCTTACGACAAGTTTAATGGTGTATTCCCTGTCCGAGTGGTCCCAGGGAAATTGCCCTTTTTGTACATTTATTAAAGCAACTCTAAAATCCTCAAAAGATGCCAGTGTTCAGCACCACTTTACTGACCTATGTCCACTATTTCTATGAGGATGCAGTATCATCATCATCATCAACATTTATTTATATAGGACCAGCAGATTCTGTAGTGCTTTACAATTGGGCAGTATGCTGTCATCAGTGTTATACTAGATTAAATGATATATTACTTAGGATCTATGACATAAGAAATTAATAATGGGTTGTTTTTCATAGGGCCTCTGGCAGAAAGACAGAGAAGTTTACTGTGTCAGTCAATGTGGCGTCACAAAGTAAAGTTACTTTTGAGTTGATTTATGAAGAAATGCTGAAACGTCAGTTTGGGAAATACGAAATGTTCATCAAAGTTCAGCCGAAAACACTTGTCAAAACCTTCCAGGTACAGTATATGCTATACAATTTTGAAATGAAAATATATCATAAAGTAATGTTATGGAACCCAAATTGCAGCTAGACTTCAGTGGCCTCTTAGTGGCCACATTTTCAAAATTATAGAATGTTTTTTAGTTATTAAGAAGTAATTCCAATCTCTAATGGGTGGGAGTACTGTAGTTCCTGATTCACAAATCAAAAAGATCCACAGTCTGCAATATTCGTATGGGATATTTAATCCTGAAACCTATTTTTCAGAAAGTTCAAAATGCCAGAAAGGAAGAAAAGAGTATTGTTACTATTGTTCTTTGATTTTGTCACTAAGTATTCAGAAATGATCTCCAAGGGGATTGTAGAGTTGGAGGTACCCCTATTTTATTTGTGCAAAATATGCATTTCCATACTGTGCACGTCAACTGTAAAGCAGTCCTTTCATCCCCCAGTGATAATGCAGGGACAATATTCCAAATAGAGCTAGGTAGTTTACGTGTCTGCACAGTATGTTTCAAGTACAGAAGCCCGCAGTTTACAGGGTATGCCCATGCATACACCGTACATGCATTGTCACAAGTGTGCTATGTGCTGTATGCATCCACAAATGTGTGATATCATTATTCATATGTGGACACATGGTATCAGTTAAGTGCCAGACTGGTCCTTTGCTCCATGTGGTTTCTTTTTCTTGGTCACATACACTTCTTAAGCACCCATATTTTTCCCCTTCCCCACTCCTCTCTTTCTCCAGTCTTCTTCTTTCCCTTCCCCATGTTAATGACTACATGTGGGTTATTCACTACAGGTGGAAAGTGGCTCATACTGAGGCAGCAAAGTGGTTAATGGTTGCAAGTGGGTCAATGTTGATACTGAAAATGAGTTAATGCTATGGCTACATATTGGTGCATATGGCATTTATGGAGGACAGTGTGCTAATGGGACTAATGGGACCATGATGTTATATACCAGGAGCAGAGCAATGTGTCTAGGACAATAGTGATAGCATGTAGGGAGTGGTGAGCTAAGTGGGGATAGTGTTATATGTGATATGGGACAGTGATTGTGATTTGATATGAACCAATGAGAATATGTGGTAGGGGAGTGAGATATCATATACATGGGAGCAGAGACGTTGTTATATTTATGGTTATTGGAAGCAGTGCGATTACTGGGAGAAGTAATATTCACTGAAGTCATGGTTATGGTATGTATATGTGAGCAAGGATTCAGCGGTGGTTGTTATATTTTAATGCTACTATTGAGTGATTGCAGAGGTTTGTGTGATGTATGGATACTTGGGGCTCTCTCTATCTGCTATTTGCTCCCTCTCTCTCATCTGTCCTGCCCAGGGCCAAATTTACCACTAGGCAACCTAAGCACTTGCCTAGGGCTCAGCGGTCCCCAGGGGGCCCAGCAGCAAGGCGAGTGTTGGGGTATGCCAGCCAATAAAAAAAAAATATTGTGTCCGAGGGAAAAAAAACAAATAAAAAAAAAAATCACATGATTGCAGCGGCCCCCGGCAGCCTCCTCCCCTCCTCCCTGCTCTGTTGTGTTCCACTGGATTTCCGGTGTGAGTCATGCCATGTGACGTCATCACACCCGACATCATATTCAGAGAAGACTCATTGTGGAACAGAGAGGAGCATAGCACGCGACGGGGCAAGAAAGAAGACAAAACAGAACAGAAGATGAGAAAACAGAAAAAAAGAAAACAGAAGAGAAGAAAGCAATAGAAAGGTATGCAAACTAACGGAGGCACAATGGCACACTATGATAAAGGGTAAACAAGTTGTTTCAAACACAATTATGAAGGAACACAGTGGTGATTTAAAGGGACACAAAGGTGATATGAAGGGGCACCATGGTGATGTGAAGGGGCACAGAGGTGATATGAAGGGGCACCATGGTGATGTGAAGGGGCACAGAAGTGATATGAAGGGGCACCATGGTGATGTGAAGGGGCACAGAGGTGATATGAAGGGGCACCATGGTGATGTGAAAGGGCACATAGGTGATATGAAGGGGCACAGAGGTGATATGAAGGGCCCCATGGTGATGTGAAGGGGCACAGAGGTGATGTGAAAGGGCACAGAGATGATGTGAAGGAGCACAGAGGTGATGTGAAGGGCACAGAGGTGATATGAAGGGGCACAAAGGTGATATGAAGGGGCACCATTGTGATGTGAAGGGGCACAGAGGTGATGGGAAGGGGCACCATGGTGATGTGAAGGGGCACAGAGGTGATGTGAAGAGGCACAGAGGTGATATGAAGGGTTTACAGAGGGGATATGAAGGGGCACAGAGATGATGTGAAGGGGCACAGAGGTGATGTGAAGGGGCACAAAGGTGATATGAAGGGGCACCATTGTGATGTGAAGGGGCACATAGGTGATGTGAAGAGGCACAGAGGTGATGTGAAGGGGCACAGAGGTGATGTGAAGGGGCACAGAGGTGATGTGAAGGGCACAGAGGTGATATGAAGGGGCACCATTGTGATATGAAGGGGCACCATTGTGATGTGAAGGGGCACAGAGGTGATGGGAAGGGGCACCATGGTGATGTGATGGGGCACAGAGGTGATGTGAAGGGCACAGAGGTGATCTGAAGGGGCACAAAGGTGATATGAAGGGGCACCATGGTGATGTGAAGGGGTACAAAGGTGATGTGAAGAGCACAGAGGTGATGTGGATGGGCACAGAGGTGATATTGTGAAGGGGCAAAAGTGGCAATGAAGGGGCATAGTGTTATAATGGAGGGACAAAAGGGACAATGAAGGGGCAAATGTGTTATTGTGAAGGGGCACAATGTGATGATAGAGGGACAAAAGTTACAAGGGGCACATCCTTGGATTTATGCAAATTATTCAGCAGCACTAACTCACCCCAACAACACCTTACAGTGACAGAGCGGTTTTAGCAACGGTTCCTATAGAAATTGTTTTGTAGTGCTATACCCTTTCTGTATTGTGCTGCGGAATCTGTGGTGCCTCATAAACTATGATAGAAGGTTATGTACCTAAACAGATAATGTGTCATCTATGTTGAACTACTATATGTTCAACATGCTATAACATTAATGTAAAAGAAAGCGATACTATTTGTCAGTTGCAAGCTAATTACTAGTCATATAAATCTGCAAATATGTGTTTGTGAATTAATTAATAGTTTTAGCATGGTATGGCTCAGACGAACTCTGTGTCTAGCCAGGGGTTAAAACTGAGTTCGGGGAGAGTAAATTACGTTATCTATTTGATTTATTTTCTAAACTCTTCTGCTCTACCCATGAGGTAATAATGGATAGAGAGTTCGAGACACCTAGTTACAGATGCGTGTCCAATAATAATTTATGGGTCATAAAACTAAAGCTTGTGAAATCTCTAAGTATCAATAACATCAGTGATATCCAAGAAACAGACCCCTTACATTCTTGATAATTCTGTGATATCAGCATCATCATCATCATAAGCAGCAGCTATTTATATAGCACCACTAATTCGGCAGCGCTGTACAGAGAACACATTCACATCAGTCCCTGCCCCATTGGAGCTTACAATCTAAATTCCCTAACATACACACACACACACAGACAGACTAGGGTCAATTTGATAGCAGCCAATTAACCTACTAGTATGTTTTTGGAGTGTGGGAGGAAACCAGATATCTGTGATATATCAGGAGATCTCATATGGGTGACTGAGCAGCTCGAATACGTTTAAATGAAGGGGAATAAGGACACAGGAAAATGTCATATTTTCTCAAATATCATACCTTCAGGAACCATGTTTGGTATACAAATGATGGGAAACTTATGACCTGTTGTGTGGAGGTAATATCTTCTTTGTAGGGTATTCTGATAAATTTAGGCCAATGTAAATAAACCTTGACCAAAAGTGTTTGAAAAGAAGCAATAAAAAACTAATTTGTATTTACACACACTTTCTAAGGCAACGGTCGGGACGCTTTCATTGTGCAGCGCTGCGCTCTGGCATTTAGGACAGCATGAAAGGGGCCAGCTGGATAATTACCTCCCCTGGGACTGCCTCTCTCCCATTGGGCCATGCTGCTATTTAAGGCAGGAAGGGGCAAAGCCTTCCTGCCGGTTATAGTTCCTGCTTGCTACATACTGAGCCTCCTGTGTCCCTCACTCTCTGTTTGAATTCTATTCTGATAATTGTTGCTGACCCTTGCCTTGTTAACTGACTACGATTGATTGCCTGTGCCCCTTGACCTTCTGCCTGGACTCTTACGCTGCTGTTCTGCCTGTGACCTCTGACCACGGCTTGTCTATTGGATACTCTGTCTGCTGACGGCCCTCGACCCTTGCCTGGACTTCATTCTGCCTTTCTGGGTTCTCTCCAGCCGGTACGCATCTCATGACCCTCTGTTAGTCTACAGCCAAGTCTGTCCCCACCACTAGGGGCAACAGTGAATACCAGACTCTCAGAGCAGACTCCGGGTTTTGCCGTACCGGTTTGAGGGGTTCCTAACACAGAGAAGATAATTTGGTTTATGATAACTCTTATAAAAGTAAATAAGTTTAAAGGGAGAACCAAAGGCTTCCTGTGTAAGACTATCAGCTCTTTACAAAAAACCTTGGTGGTGGCATAATTAGGTAAGGTAGAGCTAGTGTGTGGGATAGACAGGGAAAGCTTTAATCACTTTTAAACAGACAACGTGGTTGTTTTTGATTAACCCTTTGTCACACACACATCACACATACTCAGGTGAGTGCTGGCTCATGACACTATTTCATACATATATATATCTGAATTGTGATTACAGTTTTTATACAGCTTTGATACAATAACTATTATACAGAGAACTCGGTGAGGGTTTTAGATTAATTAAAGTATTGAAAAGAACTGAAGATTCTTATTAGGAAAAGTGTGAGAGGTGGATGTGTGATTTTCATGACTATCTAGGAACAATATACAGGAATACAATGCACATAATAACATATTTAATATGCACAACTCTCCTATTACATGCACTGGAGATGCGTATACATGATTATCCAGATTTTGTTGCAAATTTCAATTGCCACCACTTACAACTGGAAAGACAGTATAGGGGAAGAAAAGTGGTGGGTGACTGTAGGCAGACTATTGTAAGGGTGTGTTCATGTAATTGCGACTTGGATGCAGACACACACATGCCAGATACCCTATCTCCTGCAGGTACTGGAAGGAACTATATGCAATGATGATGATGACAATCATCAGCACTATATAGCAGCTTTTGACTAGCTGATTGCAGATTGACCCCACTAGCGGATTTATTAGTGTGGCTGCTGTGAAGTTGCAGCTGTATATTCATGTTACTAAATTGATATTTCCACTTGAACTTTGGCAAGAAAGATGATTCCCATTTGCTTTTTATAGATGTTTGTAGTTTAATGTTACTTAATTTAAGTTAATTAGTATTTATGTTTGTATTTAATAAAATTTTAAATGGTAAACATGACTTTCACATTTTTATAATGACAGTTTAAAGACAATAATCTATTTTGCATATATAATTCATTACATGATTACATTGTGTACAAATAGAGTAATGCGAAAGTCGTCTTTATTACTGTTAATCCACATCTACAGTACGCTATAGTGGTACATAAGTTTCCACACTTCTTGTTCCTGAAGAAAACACATATGCTAGGGTTGAAGTGCTAAATGCATCATGAAAAGTGTCTGATAAATATGTTTTTTTCTTGATTACATCTATTCTACTAATGTTAGGGGAGCAAATGTGTCCAACTATTCATCAGTCCCCAAGTGTTTCTTCCTACAGTTACTATGAGGAACACTTCTAAACTAGCGAATAAGAAAGGGGATTCCAGGGAAGTGTTTGTAAAAGCAAAGGTCAATTTTTAAATGTTTGGAAAATAGTTTCCATTATTGTGTTTTCAAAATAAGTATTGTTTTTATTTTCAATATATTTTCCCTTTATATCAATAAAAATTGAGTTTATATTTAAATTGGTGTCACTGAAGAAAAAGGAGAACACATGATAAATATAACTTCTTTAAACAAGTAACATTTCCATTCTCTGTATCTTACATTTCAGATTGAAGTTGATGTACATGAGCCACAAGGCATCAGCTTTTTAGATGCTCAAGCGTCTTTCATAACAAATGACTTGCTGCCAGCCATCAAAACATCTTTTTCTGGAGACAAGGTAACATCTTAGTCTTTACAGGAAATATAATAAATCATTTACCTGTTGGGAACTTCCCTTATAGCTTCTTTTATTTTGTGTGTAATTTTGATACTTTTAGGTTTAGACACAACTTTACTTTCATTCATAATAATCTAGATGGGTCATGGTGGATATTTTCCCATAAATTATATTGTGACACACTTGGTCAGGCTTAGACAATCTGTCAACAGCTGTTGTGGATGATGGGTCTTCTAGATCATCAACAATTAGAGAGCCATAGGTTGCATACCTGCTATCGAAAATTTTGCATAACATCCTACTTGTACAGAGCGTATGGCAAGTTAATCATTAAATTGCACATAGTAATTGTTTTTATGGTATTCACAAGTAGATGATTGAGTTATTTATATTTTGCTTTTAGGGCCATGCCTCTTTTAAACCCACGATAGATCAGCAACGTTCTTGTGCTAACTGTTCAACTACTCTACTGAATGGGGACTTTACTGTGACGTATAATGTTAATAAAGAATCTCCTGGGAGCATACAGGTGAGTTCTATTTTTTGGAAAGTTTCAGATTTCCATAAAAATACATTCTGTCAATAGTTTAATTCATGTCAACATGAGAAAATGCAGTCTGATTGTAAATAGAAAGCATCAAAATATAATTACTAACGTAGAACTAATACTAGGAAAAGCGAGGACCTGAATAGGGAGGTGCATAGTTAAACGTCGGGCTTGTGTAAGGCACACTGATTGTTTATCCTAAAGGGTTAAATTGGTAAGTTTTCCTGGGCCAATGAGGTGGCTGGGGTGGAGTCTGGAGACTTGCTGATCCAGTGTGAAGAGGTGTGCTCTTTCTTTCTTCTCGTGGAACACCCGCGCTCCCACCCCTGTTTTATGTTATATGTAGTTTATGTTAGTACGTGTTATGTGTTCTAACCGTTCTTCTCTTTCTGCATTCAGTTGAGGCACAGTAGGCGGAAAAGCGGTGCAGGCAGCGGTTAATACAGGGCGCAGTTAGTTGGGTTCGCCGCAGGAGTCATCCTCCCTTCGATTCTGTCTCTTTAGAGGGTCACCTTTGTAGGTGCCCTGGGTATCATTTTAGTATGACTACCCGTGAGGCCAGAGGGGGTGGAGTCTTTCTGACGTCGTATGGTTTGTGTAGGGATATTTGGGCCGGCTGGCCACCCCCTTTTAAAATATTCTGATAAAATTCATTTTGACTGGTAGCCTGCCTGGATCCACTTTCGTTGCCACCTCTACAATTTCTAACTAATTAATAAACTGTGACCTTAGTTCGCCAAAATTTATTACTGTGTCCGTGTGATTTATTTCAGGTTCATTATGTGAGTCATTATTTAAAGGTATTTAGGGTTTAGAACAGTGTGATGGAATCAGCTCATTGGCGTTTAATATATTACTGTTGAAAATGAAAATGGATGATATATTTTAGAACTTTGAAGCAAAGCTGTTATCTTGATACATGCTTAAGCGATTGGAACTTGAGATGAATATAAGACAAAAGTACAATTCACCATTTATTTCTGTTCATACTGTATATATATTAATGCTTTAGAATAATTGCACTTTTTGTGTTTATCCAAATACAACCCAATGATGATTCTCACAAACCAACTACAACTTTGTAACATGGGGTAGCCTATTTAAGAAGGACTGCAGTTGTATCTGTACTGCTGCAAACCACTGATTGCAAACAACATCTCAGGATTGCTCCCATCATCGGCCCTATCATTAGTGGTAGACTTTCCCCTTACTCCTCCCTGCAGGGAACTTGTATTTGCTGCTGGACTTCACTGGCAGAGCAGCAGCGGAGTGCTATAACCAATGACACTGCCACTTGTTACTGCACCCAGTAGTGACAATGCAAAGTGACCATTCGGAGGAAAACCTCTCTGTGATGTCAGTACCAGAAACAAATATTAAGTTCAGCAAATGTGGCCACAATTGATTAGTCAGTCGGTTGCCGTATTATATCCTTTTAGTATTGCCTTTTTATTGTCTGTGCATTTTGTTTTTCTAGCCAGAATTAAAATATATTTGTAATGGTTATTTTTTATTTTAGATTGTCAATGGATATTTTGTTCACTTTTTTGCGCCCACTAAATTGACTGGTGTACCAAAAAATGTTATTTACGTCGTAGATAGAAGCGGATCAATGGCGTATACAAAATTGAAACAGGTAAGATAAGCACATTGTTACATTAATTGTAGTGTGTTTGCTGTGACATTAAACTTTTCAGGACAAAGAACTCTTATATTTTTAGCACTTACAAAAGTGTGAAAGAGGTGCCCAAACTGCAAAGTATCTTTTAGTGTGCCTACTATTTACTACAAACATACTAGAATATTTCATTAGAAATTGCTTATCTGTAATGGTAACACAAACAATAATCTCATCTTTCAAGTAAGAGAGTGATCAGAAACACATGGTATGAATTTTTAATAAACTTTCTACCATGTACTTCTGATTACCACCTTATTTGACATCTGAGATTATTATTGATACTACCATTAACTATACTTCACCATTTATTATGTTTGTCATTATTATCATTGTCATTTATTTATATTGCTGTAGAGAGAATATTTAATCATCCACATCAGCCCCTACCCCACATTCTAAATTCCCTACGATACAAACACACACACACATAGGCACACATAAAAACACACAAATTAGGGCTAATTTTGTTAGAAGCAAATAAACCTACCAGTAAGTTTTAGATTGTAGGAGGAAACGAGTGTGTGGCCCAAGATCAAAGTTATAATTATATCCATACATATTTGGGAAAATTCCTATGGAGCTTCATATTGGGTCATCTTGCTTGACGAACTATGTCAAATGCGACCTTTCATAGCAGCAAGATGCCATACCTTCCTTGGCCATCAACATAATGTAATTTTATTGCTATCTACTAAAAGAGATGGTTCCTACCAATGCATTGGCACCATACCAATTTTTGCTATATTCCATAAGCGGTTATAGTATATTTTTGAACACTGAATAGAAACATTCTGGAAGAAAGAAGACCACAAACCATTTAAAGTCTGATTGGTCAGCCTGAGGTCTAACCTGCTCCTATGTCACAAAGGAAGGGAATATGGACAGAGGGAAAATGGTTATTTAAACAACAAAAGATATTGAAAATTCTTATTTTCTGGGAAATTGTCCACATTGTAATTTCCTTTCCTTGGGGCACAGATTAGGCCACAAAGAACATGAGTATAGTTTTGAAGTTTCTGTGTTTTATTTACATTTTATTTTAAAACTGTTTTGCATTCATATTTCATTGTTATATTGTCAGTTGTTATAATTTTTTATTTCAATAAGCGTTTTGACTTTCTTTTCATATTGATCCCATTTACTAAAGTTCTGTCTTTTTGTGCTATTAAAGAATGCATGTATCAGAAGTTCTTGGCTTGTGTAAAGGTACATTTCTGCAGGGAATTGTTTAGTTTGCATTGTTAAATTAGGTTGTGATTGTGCTTTGAAAAGAATGTCAGCTTTTAAGTTAACTGTTAGTGGTGGTATTTTTTTATATTGAGTGTCAAATAGATTTTCAGGGGAGTGGTTATTCAATTTTAGATAACACAGGGTGTTTTGTATTGATTAACCCTTTTACACACCCATTTCATGCATGCCCAGGTGCTTTTTATTTTGTCATGGGTACAATTCCACTCCACAAAGGGGCATAAATTTTGCACAAGCTGTGAGCACATCCTATACTTTTAATTGAGCCCATTTTGCTCCTCCATTTTATAATTCCACACAGAAGCGCACTTCTATACACACTCTGAGCATTATAGCCAAAAGCTTCACATAGACCAAATTTCAACCTCTAATAAAGTTCCCATGTTTAAAGTAAAAATCAATAAATAATTAATATAGATTGCATGCTCTACTCCCCAGATCCCCAGCAAACCACAGTGCTAGACAGCTTTGGCTGGGTTACTCTATAACAATGAGTCCAAAAGCATGGAATGCCCCTACCATAGTAAAAACCAGAGCCCACTGGTCAGCTAAGGCCTGGTGCCTCTATGGAGGGGCAAAAAAATCTGTTTGATACCCACAGAGGCAACCAACCCTTCTCCAGACACGTGGTTTTTCCAGATGCCCCAAACAATCTGAAAGAGAATTAATCAGAGAAAATGACTTTACCCCAGTCCTCAGCAGTCCAATCCCTGTACCTTTTACAGAATATCAGTCTGTCCCTGATGTTTTACCTGTAGAGAAATGGTTTCTTGCTGGCCTTCTTGACACCAGGTCACCCTCCAAAAGTCTTCGCTTCATTGTGCGTGCAGATGCACTCACACCTGCCTTCTGCCATTCCTGAGAAAGCTCTGCACTGGTGGGAGTGGGCTCACTCACAATTTTGCCTAAGAACACAGCCATGAATAATGAATGGTACCAAAACTTCCTCCAAGAGCACCTTCTCCCAACCATCCAAGAGCAGTTTGGTGATGAACATTGCCTTTTCCAGCATGATGGAGCACCTTGCCATAAGGCAAAAGGGATAACTAAGTGGCTCAGGGATCAAGACATCAAAATTTTGAGTACATGACCAGGAAACTCCCCAGATCTAAATCCCACTGAGAACTTGTGGTCAATCCTCAAGAGGCGGGTGGACAAACAAAAACCCACAAATTCTGACAAACTCCAAGCATTTATTAGGCAAGAATGGGTGGCCATAAGTCAATATGTGGCCCAGAAGTTGATTGACAGCATGCCTGAGCGAATTGCAGAGGTCTTCAAAAAGAAGGGTCAACACTGCAAATATTGACTCTTTGCATACATTGAATGTATTGTCAATAATAGCCTTTGACACTTATGAAATGCTTGTAATTTTACTTCAGTATACCATAGCAACATCTGACAAAAAGGTCTAAACACACTGAAGCAGCAAACTTTGTGAAAACCAATATTTTTGTTATTCTCAAAACTTTCGGCCATGACTGTAGTACACGGCTGTGTAGTACATAGTGCCTCATGAGATTACATCTGGAAATACCTTTATCAATTTACAGTTTAACTGTGTTCACCAACTGCAAGGTATATTTATATATACTGTTCCCTGCATACAAGTTACTTCACTGCATTCTGTGTATCCTGTATTACAAATAAACTAATGTTCCTGGTTAAGTTTGCAAACGTGCGACCTAACATTCTTCTCACATTCCGCTGACACCTAAAACAGACATCGGCCCATATGTTTTGCCAATAGGTTATCCCAATAAAATCAATTTGTTTCACAATGCTTCATAAATACATTTCACTTCAAAATAACCACATTTAACTGCTGCTACCACACTGCATAAATGATACAGCTGCTTATTGTTTGTGATAAATTGACCACATGGCATTTTGGTTATGTGATGGTGACTGTTGTGTTGCAATTGAATCCTTTCTGTTCATTTTACTGATGCTATTGAGGGGGGTGTGGAATGGATTAATGGCACCACCAATGCCAACAGAGTTTAGAACTGCAAAATAACCCCGAAAACAATAATAGCCAGGCGCGGGCTGGCAGGTTTTGGCCCGGGGAGCGTACAGGCGGCCGCATCACGTGACACGCGATTATTTCATCCACCGGGGGGGGGGGGGGGGGGCGGTGGCCGGCCCGAACAGCCTCTAGACTGCCCCCCGATCCAGCCCGCCCCTGATAATAGCGCAAATAGGGAATGGCCGGACCCACCGCCTATATAGTGTAATCCAGGCGGTGGGTCTGGCCATTGCCGCTTCAAAATCACCATTTCCACTGTGTCTATTAGAAATTACGTAATTTCTTTATGTAGATATGGATGACAGTCGCATTTTTCATTTGTACATGATTAAACCTGCTGGACAGAGGAAGTGCTGGTATATGGTAAGTCCATATTGTCATCTTGCCGCTATTATTGTTTTCCGGGTTATTTTGTAGTTCTGAACTCTGTTGGCATTGGTGGTGCCGATGACACCACTACCACCTATTGAGGGCATTTTTGATCATCCTAATCAGGTCTGGTTTGCAAATTGTTCCGATTTGTGCACATTTTCTAAACTGAAATTTGGGTTTATTGTTTCACTTACAAACAATCCACAGAGACATTCATAAGAGTGATAAACACATATGACAGCAAATGGTGGCAAATGATGGAGCTCTTGAGTATACATTGAACAGGGAGGGACGGGGATCTTGAAAAAGTTCTTCCTGAAGTCCCATAAATGAAACGTGAAGGAAAAATTGTCTGGTACATAGCCATTATGAGAATCATCTTAACTTTATATACAGTATATGGCAATTACAAGGCTTTCTACTTTCTATATACTTAACATATGCATCTTAATTTAGACAAAAGAATCACTGCTTACAATTCTGAACGACACTGCGGAGTATGATTACATAAATTTCATACTGTTTGACCATGCGATTAAAGTGTGGAAAGATTCCTTAGTGAAAGCGACTCCAGAGAACCTTGAAGAGGCCAAACGGTTTATCAACTCTATCGATAGTGGTGGCTGTAAGTAATTTTATCAGTTAAAAAAATTATTTCCCTCTGCACAGTCACTGTTGATTAGTTTTAGAGGTTTATCACAAGATATGTGTAAGTTATTTCATTTCTGCATAACGACATATATTTGTATTTATACATAGACATGGAAGTCTGATTCTCATATTAAGGGGTTGATATACTGGAGTATGTATATATAATGTTTGCTGCCCTAGACACAGTAAATAATTGTGTTATACATTGTGTACCCTGAATGCTCACATTGCCTGGCCAAAACCCCTGACTTCATTGTTATGAGTTGTTATCACCAGAAACTGTAGCTTTAATCACCGCGGCGGCCCTAAATCTTCTTCTACAATATTAACTTTGTGAACATCTACTTCAATGGGTTGGGTACAATTACCTGGCACTTATAACACCGACACTTATTTTAACAACATGAATTGTACGATGGTGACATGACCAACAGTAACTCTAGACTTACCTCAATAATGACAAGTCAAGTATCCAACACTGTTCTGCTAAATTCCGAAGGCATTTAATCGCGGCACGGCCTTTTTAAGTAATTTAAAATGACGACCATCATATTAGTGTTTTTAAAGCAGCAATGCCGGTTCCCAATCCCTAACCCTAACCCTAACCTGATCACTAACCTTAACCTGATCCCTAGCCCTAACCCGATCCCTGACCCTAAACCTAACACTAACACTTAACTTAGATGAGACCCGGCATTGCCGCTTTAAAAGTGATAATATGACAGTAATATGCAGCGTTCTATTGCCAAACCTTCAATAATACGAATAGGCGAATTTACGTCTGGCTTGTCGAAATTGAATAATTGGCTGAAGTCATTTTAAATTAATAAATATTGGTTATTATAGAATGCTGTGCGATTGCGATTCATATGCACCAGCTAACGAATGTTAAAAACGCAATCTCATAGGAAGACACAGCAAATACAGTGACATTCACACGTACATTTGTAAATAGTTCACTATTAATAAAGTTCCAACACACATAATTTTGTTAGTAAGACCTATTTATACAAAGATAAATCTACATTAAAGGTATATATGGTTCAGGTCCAAAGAAATGTATGGTGTTTGGTCTTATATTAATCCACCTTTTACCAGCTGAAAAGCCGGTACCATCGGAGAAGTGATCATACATAGCGATCGCTATTTATGATTAATATAAGATTCATACTCAAAAATACTTTGTCAAAAGGATTAGTTCAAACCAGCTTGAATCTGTTCCCTCAGGCAAGACATGTGTTCAGCAAATGAAATGACTTGCCCCCACCTTTGGAGAGGAATCCTTTGAACTGATCTATGATCTGCATTGTACTTGACTATCTTACACCCTAAACCAATGAAGAAAGAGTTTAGTTTATCTTTGTGTACATTGTGACATCATCACTGTTTTTTTGTTAACTCAAACTATATATAAGCAAGTGCCTGGTTCAGTAACAGCCTCTTTGACTGCAAACTTCAAGATTGAAGCTGTACTTGGATCCAGGGGAGCTTGTGTAAAGTATTCGGTTATACTGTCTTGTATTTTGTTATACCTTCTTATACTTCATCAGAGTTTGCATTAATTCTGCTATATTTTGCTATTAAATCTCGTTGTAGGTTGGAACCACCTTAATAGCATTGGACAATATTTATTGATAGCGATAATACGGACATAACAGGCTGCAGCCATTTTTTTTAAAAACTTTGGAAAGCTCTGATAATTGTGCTCTGACTGTTTTTTCTTTGTTATAGTACCCTTCATGAAACCCCAATGCATGCTAATAACTTAGATTTTAAGCTTGGATAGTTGAGCCCCAGTCCTCATCCAGATCCGTATAAGTTTGTTGATCTTTACCAGTTAGATATGGCGCCAGCCTCTCAGCCCAAACTGCAGGAGCCAAATCAGTACTTTTTGTAACTCTCTCAAAAGTTGTCTGATGCTTTTGCTGTGCAGCGGCCACATTCACAAGGTCTCTCAAACTTCCTCCATGTTAATTTGTTAATTTCTACGTGGGTTAGGAAGTGGAAATTTGCCTTCCTAAGCATCCTCCTTCTGATACAAGCCACCTTCCAATGACACACACACAAAAACGTTTTGTTCTTATTTTGCACTTTTCTTCTAAGGATGGCAAAGTAGTTCCCAACACAATATCCCATACCATTTTGCTAAGTTTAACAGTGACCAACTCCCTATTCACCAGCAAACTTGATTGGCATCAATCTCCCTGCATAATGGATAATTGAGGCTTAAAAACTACACTTCTCTGGTTTGAAGAACAGCTGACACTCTCACCTTGTCTTTTTAGAGGAGGTCTCTTCAGGTGCTCTGTTTGATCAGTCTCACTGCAGCCACACCATGTCAGCTGCTAACTGTGGGAGAAAATGCATCCAAACCACCTGAAAATATAGTTGAATCACACTCCTTACTTTGTCACTCATATATCCTCCACCTGTATATCTTTAAGCTAGGTGCACTGCTGTACAAATCTGATCCCTTGCCTTGCAGACAATCATCTGAATACCTAACTTTTCTCTTAATGTCGTGTGGCAAGTACGTTTTCAAACAGCGCTCCGGGTTCAGTAAGCCAGTGTAAGGGTGGGTCCCAGGGGTTATGAATGAAGAGAGAAGGACGGGCTCCATTCAGCAGGCGCATTCCAGGGCGTTCAACCTACTAGACACTCTGCTAGTAATCAGGAGTTGCACCTGTAAGGTGTTGTTAAATAGCCGTGAGATTGCTTCCTCAGTCTCTCACTACCTGGGGAACAGGTCAATTTGTTACCAGTAAGTGCTTTTGTGTGTGTGGGACAATAGGTATTTTTGTATTATTTAGAAACCAGACAGGCTAGGACTTTTTTATGTTTTGTTTATTTTTTGGAGCTGTTAAATAAAACTTGATGTGGTTACTTGAATGAAGGCACTGGACTGGTCTGATATTGTTTGACTGATGTATAGGTAGTGCAGCCATTTACTCCAGGAAACGGCATCCCTAACCTGATCTTGCGACAATATATATATGTGTATAAGCATGTGTGTGTGTGTGTGTTTGTACGTGTGTGTGTGTGTTTGTGTGTTTAATGTGACTAGTGCAATGTCATACCTTTGTCCCAAATAAACCTGCTCTCTCACTTCATACTCCACACAATAGATTATAGGTGTCATACCCTGAATAAAAGTGCTTATACTTCAGCTTGGAAGGCACTATCCTATATATACCTTGATATGTTCACTGACATACATTTTATTCAATTCATAGTTAAAGCACTTTTATGTAGCGTTTCAGGTTCACTAGTACACCAATTGCTGCTTATAATGAACCTATACAATACATATCAATTTTTGTAATTAATTATTGAAACATATTGTTTATTCCAGCAACAAACATTAATGATCCTCTACTGAAGGCTGTTGAGCTATTGAATACAGTTCATAAATCTAAAAAGGTTCCTGAGAGAAGTGTTTCCTTAATTATCCTGCTTACTGATGGTGTAGCCAACACAGGTATGTAAAATACTGCAATGATTTTTTTCTTATTCACTACATTTCTAAGTTCACAACAGTAATTAATTTTTCTTTTTATCAATTTGTGGCTGGTTATTTGTATCTTAACGATACGAACGTGTATGGCAGTTCAATAACTACAACTTTTATAGCCTATTTCTAAAATATAATTTCTATAGAGACTTTTTCAAAGACCTTTCCTAGGACTAGGAATCCTTATACAAAGATATAAAATGCTTTTAAAACACAGCACCACTTATTACAAGGTAGTTTACTAATCCAATGACAGCCATGACATAAAGCAGTAGAGAGTAACAATCAGCAGCAAGTTAGAGACTTGCAGCATTCCGCAAAGAGTAGGAGGAATGTTGAGAAATGACACAATTATGTAAACCCTAATGCACACCATCTTACTCAGTTGTGATATTACTGCTGCCCGGCTACTAAAGTTGAACAGCATATGTAAAATAAAAAAATAAGTAAAAAAACACCAGCTTAATGAGGTGGGAGTTCTAACCCAGGTCATCCCGGTTGCGGAGGATACAAGAGGGGATTTTTCTAGCAGGCCTCAACTGGTGCAGTGTGGTAATACCAACCTGAAATGTCCTTGGGGGATTTGTCCCATTCTACTACTTAATTTATTCAAATATTCACCTGGATACACTGGCTATTGTGTCAGATAAAAGGGGCCCAAAACAATACCTTGCCTAGGGTCCCATTGAGTCTCAATCCAGCTCTGGCACAGTAGTTTTACTTTCAAAACCAATATCAGAACCACACCAAGACCGTAAATTAGCTTAGTTGGCGGTATCCCCACCAAGAGCGTGAACTCTCACATCGGTCCGATTCAGACTCCGAGCATCTTTCCGGTACGTGATTTTCAGCTAGAGGGCAGGTGTAAGTGCCAAGTGATAGAGCATATTTTCAATCAATTGCAACAGTAAAAATGCATTTTATGTACAGTAGGCATTAATAACATCCTGATAAATGTATTTCATGTAAAAGAAAAAAACAACAACTTTTTGTAATGTTTTTTCATTAATGATTATATTATTAACATATGTTAATGTCTTTGTTAATTTAATATTTTTTCTGTGCATTATGATGGGACTTTATATATACATATGCATTGTATGTATGCTGTAGTAGTTTGTTTTGTCTTCCTGCACACGGGAAGTGCCGTTTAGGCAGAGCGTACTTTCTCCGGTATTCAACTAGAAATATAGCTTGCAATCTTCTACTTGTTGAATAGGGTCATATCTGCTAGAATTTTGCGTCCGTTTTTAAACAACAGAGTTTCAATTCCTTAATGAATCAGGCCCACTATATTCAAAGATTTCTTCGCCTCTTAGAAAACCCTAAAATAAATGCGCTAGGTTTGTTTGCGGTGTCATTTTCTGGTTGCAATAGCTAGCTGAGAAGATACATTTTAGAAATCTTAGAGCATCTGGTGATATTTCCCCTTTCATACAACAAGGAAGAAAGAATGTGAAACTAGTTACTTGCTATATTTATCAGCTGTGGTGGTGACAAACTATAGACACTGGACATGTATGATGCAGGTGTTTGTTGAGGCAGAGGACTACATCATCATCATCTATTTATTTATATAGCGCCACTAATTCTGCAGCACTGCACTGAGAACTCATTCACATCAGTCCCTGCCCCATTGGAGCTTACAATCTAAATCCCCTAACATACACACACACAGACCGAGAGAGACTAAGGGCAAACCTAGCAGTATGTTTTTGGAGTGTGGGAGGAAAATGGAGCACCTAGAGGAAACCCACGCAAACATGTGGAGTACATACAAACTTCACACAGATAAGGCCATGGTCGGGAATCGAACTCATGATCCCAGTGCTGTGAGGCAGAAGTGCTAACCCCTAAGCCACCGTGCTGCTGACTACATTGATATATGGGCATGTAAACTGCATATTATACAGAATACATAGTCAACATTTATTGGGGAAGTCAAATCTTCAACAGAGTATGCATTATTGTTCCCAATACAGTATTCATATTTTTTTATTTGTTAAATGTTTGCAACATAACTAGTGAATAGGTATTGTGATTGTGAATCTTATGCAATGGAGTAAATTTCAGGGTTATCTATTGATGTTAATTTTTATGAATGCTAGCATGTCATCGCTTTTGGACATAAGCATATAATTGTCAAGCTCATCCAGCTTTTTCTCGCAGTATTGCAGCAGATCACAGTCAAGTTGCAAGTACTAAAGGGATAGTCTTGTAGGCCATCACCATTTTGTGTGCATAAATTATTAGATTATGTTGCTGTTGAGAATATATGCATCATACCCATCACAATAGATTTCTCTGTTCATTTGAGATAGTGTGCATTTTTTGTAAACATTTTTAAAAGTTTATGTGCCCCTATTGTGTCTCTAACATAATAATTTTTATCTGTGGGGTAAGTATTGTTTGGCAATACTCAAGCACTGAATCCATATTGAAGAGTTAAATTTGCACATTTTACATATGTGGCCTGGGGCAAATAGTTGCCTCCTTATGTGATACGTTATACATTTAATGGAACGTGGCTGAAGTAAAGTAATCAATAAATCTATCTATCCATATATATAAAACAAACAAGGATACTCTGCATTCTCCTAACAGATAATTAATGCTGTACTAACTACTTTTTATATTAAAAACAGGGAATGTTAGTTCCACATATTGCAATATATCTTAAGCTGACCAACTCACGCCAAAGTCTTCCCATTCTGGTCAGTCCTAACATAATCAAATGCTATGCTTTTTTTATCTGTGCTAAAAGCTTACCTACATACAGCTTTTGAAGGTAAGTATTTCCCAAGCACTAGCAGCCATGGGAGACCTGAGACTCACCAGACTCAAGTTGCAATTAATTAATGTAAAGAATGGTGTTGCTGAAGGCTAGGAAATGTGTGTGTCTGCAAAGCACAAGTTGGGTGTGGTAGGGTTCTGTGCATAAGCAAAGAACAAGAGACTTTAAAGAGAAATGTTTATTGAGAATTTTTTTCAGTGTAAAGTGGATGTTTTTGTGTTGAAACAACAAGAAGCATGCAAATGTGTTTGCAAAAATAATGAGCAGAAGTTAAAGGAGAAAAAAACAAAAACACTTTTGCCTCTGCAAAGGAAAAGTTTGTGACGTATGCTGGGTGTTGTAGTGCCACACATCTTAAGTCAAGTGAGGTGCTCCTTCTATAAAGAAAGTGCTTTGTTCGTATAAAGATAAAATTGGCTTCTTCTCAAGCTACAATGGGCAAGAAAAAGCAGAAGCCTACTGTCTCAACCCAAAAAGAGTGCATACAGGTGTGTCAAAGTGTATTAATGGAGAGAGACAAAAATCATAACTTGGAGCACGTTGGTGTGGCGGTAGTTGATGACCCTTTACGCTAATTTGAAAGAGCAGGATGTTTCTGATAAAGACTTACTACAAACTGTTACGGCCCAGCAGACAGCCACTAGGCAACCGCTGTTACAAGATGCTGCAGCTATGTCTGATAAAGGGCTAGATGCACATTTGTTAGGACTCTGGGAAAAGGCTGTGAGGCAGTGCCCTGAAAAGGAGGACATGCTTAATGACTTTCTACAAGCTGCTATGGCACACCACTCTGCTGTGGTCCAGCCATACGCCCTAAGTCAACAGTGGGTACAGGATGCCATGGCTCTGGAGGAGACCCAGAGGCAACAACAGGCGTCTAACGCAATTCAGCAGGCAGCCCTCAGACAACAACAGTTAGACTTAGAGGAGTCTCAGAGGAAACAGCAGCAATTTTTTGAAGCCCTCAGTAAAAAGTGAGCTCTATTAAAGCGGAAGAAAAGTCTCAGGAACAAGCCATAGAAACGCTAAAACAAGAAACAGAAATTGCGGAAAAAAGGTTTGATGCCGCACAAGTAGAATGTTTAAAATACCAGCAGCGTATGGAACAAATGAGAAGAGAAATAATTGAGCTACAAGATAATCTGAAAACAGAGCGGGGAAAAGCTCTGGTAACTGCAAAGACAGTGGCCCAGCATAAAGAAAAAGGGAACGGTGAAATACCGCAACTTCAAGCTAAGATGCAGAAGCTTGAAGCAAATATGTTACTGTTTCAAGAATCTAACTCTGAACTAAGTGAGAAAAGGGAGATGTTGCTGGCGGAAAAGAACTTGCTTGAGAAAGAGGTGTTGACGGGCCGGGGCCAAGCAGAAGTGTCAGACAAACGGGTGCAACAGCTTCAGACAGCTTCAGACTGCAGTAACGCAATTAGAAACCAGGTTGAGAGCATCAGTGCAAAATGTAGAAGAAGCCAACCTTCAGAAAGACCAGGCACTTCTCAGAGAAAAGCAAAAGGAGGAAAGATTGAAAAGATGACGCAGGCAGTAGCTAAAATAACTCAAGAAGCTGCTACGAGGACATGAAAAGAGGTAGAAAATGTCAAAAAACTTTGTAATGTGCAGATTTCACATTTAACAGATGACCTCTCAGCGCTGCAAATGGAATGTGGAGAGAAGCAAAGCCTTAATGAACGCGCCTTAAGAGAAAAGCGAGCTGCAGAGGAAGAGCTGGAAAAGGTGTATCAAGAATGCCTGGTGAATGAGAGAGATTATAGAAAGCAGGAGGAACTACAGCAGAGATGTCTGATTGCAGAACCCAGTAAAGATGACCTCAAGATAAGTCAAGGTCAATGTCAGAGTACAAAAGAAGAAGCAGTAAAACTGAGGGATGAGAAGGAAAATCTGCAGAAATAACTTGATGCCAAAGTCACAGATATACAAGAGAAAATTAAGATCATATCCCAGGTTGAAAATGTTGGAAAGCAATATAAGACTCAATATGAAGAATTAAAGATTCAGCATAATAATATTCAACCATGCACAATTAGAAGAGCGAGCTTGTCAAACAGAAGTACAAGAATTAAGAGAGTCCCATGTCCAGACTAAAATAGAGATATATGCACTGGCAGACCAACAAGAGTCAATAAGTGGAAAAGGAAATGAAGATAAAGGTCAACGGGAGCAAACCTCAAAAATTCTAGCAGAGTTGTCCACAGTTCAAAAAGAACTACAGTACACTACTAAATCTATTCAAGACAATGCCAGCAGAATACAAACTGTTAAGGATAACTGGGAAAGGTTTGCCTATGGCTTTGAGACACCTTCCACTTGGGTTTCAGGAATAGAAAGGCAGTCAAGTGATCTAGGATTATCCAAGATTTTACCTGAGCCTCAAGTTACAAGCACTTAGGAAATTAAGAATATGCTTCAAAAGGTACCGCAGACTGCGATTACTACCGACTTGCCTCAGCAACAGTTAAAGGAGTTGCAAAGTCAACCATGTCTGAAAGCGGCGTTCCTGTCCTCGTCTATGGCTCCATTGAAAGGAGTACAGACCAAGTATGTAGCTACAAAAGAAATGAAGAATACAACCCATCATCATCATCATCATCATCATCACCATCATCACCACCACAGGGAGAACATACAAACTCCACACAGATAAGGTCATGGTTGGGAATTTAACTCATGACCCCAGTGCTGTAAGGCAGATGTGCTAACCACTACGCCACCGTGCTGCCCAAATGAATGTTTTTAGAATGTTTTTTAGTTATTACAGAGTAATTTCAATCTCTAATGGGTGGGAGTACTGTATTTCCTGATTCACAAATTGAAAAGAGCCACAGTCTACAATATTTTTATGGGATAAATCTTGAAACCTATTTTTCAGAAAATTTCAAAATGCCAGAAAGGAAAAAAAGAGTATTGTTACTGTGATTTTGTCACTAAGTATTCAGAAATGATCACCAAGTGGATAGTAGAGTTGGAGGTACCCCTATTTTATTTGTGCAAAATATGCATTTCCATACTGTGCATGTCCACTGTAAAGGAGTTCTTTCATCCCCCAGTGATAATGCAGGGACAATATTCCAAATAGAGCTAGGTAGTTTCCGTATTATACAGAGAACTCGGTGAGGACTTTAGATTAATTAAAGTATTGAAAAGAGCTGAAGTACGAGCGGCCATGGTCGGGAATTGAACTCATGACCCCAGCGCTGTGAGGCAGAAGTGCTACCACTTCACCACCGTGCTGCCCACCAGCCTCTAGTTCGGAAACGGCGATCTCAAGTGGATTCTGGTAAGACTGTTTCAGGGGAAAAGGGTGCTGGGCGGTGGAATGAACTGATATGTGCAGAGACTGTAGGCTCAGAACCTGGAGATTGGCCAGTTATGCCAAGGAGGTTCCGGCCTCATAAAAGATATGGCAGAAATGTGATTACCTGTTTTAGATGTGGTGGCTTAGGCCATATTGTTGCTAACTGTTCACGTACCTTTGAATCTATGCAATGTAATTATGCTTATGTACCTCATAGAAGGTCTTTATATGCCCAGCTAGCCTGTAACACAGACAAACAGGCTGACAAATTGATGTGTGAAGTCACCATAGAAGGTAAAAAGGTAAAGGCTCTGCTAGATTCTGGCAGTATGATTTCCCTTGTGAAAGCAGAGTTAGTGAGCCCCTTAAAATGTCAAAAGAAAAATGTTGGTATAACCTGCAGTAAACATAAAAACACAGTATGGTTTTGGGGTAGTCACTGTGGGACTAGTTCCTGGTTTAAAATTTGACGCAATATTGGGGAGAAACTTTTCCCACTTCTGGAAGCTATGGGAGACCCACTTGGTTGCAAAAATAAATCTACCAGCCCCGCGTGATAATATTACTGATACAGTGGTAGCAGGAGTGTTCCCCAAGTCAAATGTGTTCTCTCTATCCAATGTGGTTGGTGAGTCAGGAAATGACAAGGGCAGCAGTAGAGTACAGGATTTTGTACCTCCTATTGAAGGGCGAAATATGGTTGAACCTGTTGACTGTGTACCCGGGGTTAAGGTAATGAAAAATGTTTTTGCCTTAAAGTAATTAAAAGATCCCACCCTGGTAAGGGCCAGAGAAAGTGTGAAAATTATTAATAGGAAGCCAGTAGAACCTGCTAATAGATTGTCGTACCCCCACATGGCAATAAACCAGGGGTTATTGTGTCAGTTATTTAAAAGAGGAAAATACATTTTGGAGCAGTTGGTAGTTCCTAAATTATATAGAAGAGCAGTGTTGAACTGGGCTCATGGTTCCACAACTGCCAAGCATCAGGGAGTAGGAAAAAACTTAGATAAAAGTTTACAGCAGTTCTTCTGGCCAGGGGTTTGAAAAGATGTCTTTGATTGGTGGTCATCCTGCCCTGAGTGTCAATGCCATGTTTCCAGGCCTCAGTGTAAAAGTCAGCTGGCAACTACCCCAGTTTCCCCTCTAACCGTTGTTCCTTTGGGTTGAAAAGGATCTGTAACCAATACACTTGCACTCAGTTTGCAGCATAAAGCTAAAACGTTTGTGGAAAAAACTAGAGGAGCATTTAGGGTTACAAGTGTTCCACCCGCAGATTGAAACAAAGAGGGGGATATGTGACAGAGTCACTGGAAGGAGGCTAAATGGGAGAGGTATGTGTCCCAGGCTTCCTGCATTGTCTACTTTAAAACACCAGGGAGAATATAGATGTGTGTGAATAGCTTCCCACAGAGTGTTTCCATGTGGTAACAAACCATGGTAAGGGTCCCTGGTGTTATGTATGGAGAAAGAGAAGGGAGGGCTCCATACATAAGGCCTAGTCTGGGTCTTCTGGTCTGCCAGTCTCAAAAGAGACTGATCAGGAGATGCACCTGTGAGGTGCCTGTGAAAAGCCAGCTAGAATAGGCAATCAGTGTCTCAGACCTAGGGAGGAGGTGAGTTGCCTCCTGAGACACTCTGCTATGGTGTTGACTGTGTGTTTGGACACAAGGTCCAACACCAGAGAGAGAGGGTCTTGCTAAATGTATTAGCCAGACGGCTAGGATTTTGTTTATCATCATCACCATTTATTTATATTGCGCCACTGATTCCGCAGAACTGTACAGAGAACTCACTCAGATCAGTCCCTGCCCCATTGGAGCTTACAGTCTAAATTCCCTAACACACACACACAGAGAGAGACTAGGGTCAATTTTGATAGCAGCCAATTAACCTACCAGTATGTTTTTGGAGTGTGGGAGGAAACCGGAGCACCCGGAGGAAACCCATGCAAACACGGGGAGAACATACAAACTCCACACAGATAAGGCCATGGTTGGGAATTGAACTCATGACCTCAGTGCTGTGAGGCAGAAGTTCTAACCACTACGCCACCGTGCTGCCCCGTGCTGTTTATATTTTGTTTTGTTTACAAGCTGGTGAATAAACTGGCTGTGGCTGTTATCCTGAAACCTCTGGACTTGTGCTGCTGCTGTTCACCAAGGAGATAGTACCTATTCCCCTGTTAATACTACAATATATATATATATATATATATATATATATATATATATATATATATATATATAAATGCGTGTGTGTGCTTTAACTAGTTAATACAAGTTAACTGAAGCCTAACAAAGAAGGAGATAAGACACATTCTTGTGTCTCACTCTGCCAAGTTACATGAGAACTATATCAAAACATTTGTATTGTGGACCCCTTTAAGGTCGAACTCTTTATAAGGGGGAGTCCAAAAACAGGGTGTGTTACTATAATCTGATAAGTAACAAGAAGGGTATATAAGATTGAGTCAATGCAGTATTTGCCTGTTCAGATTCTTGATAGAATGTTGTACCCATGCTTGCATATCTGAATTAAGGAGCTCAAATTTGAATATTTTCCATTTTTGACTTCATACTGATTTGTAAAGTTATAGTTTATATTTATAACAGATAGTTTGATTGCCCTTGTCATTTTGTAAACATTTTGTAAGCTTACTGGCCTATATGACACTGATATTGCCTTTAGTATTCAAATTCCTCTCTAACTAAAAACATTTACAGAATGGTGCTTCAGATCTCAAGAAAACCAGCACAGATTCAGCAATAGCTCTTAAGCCTAAGAAAATGCATAAGTATATTATACTCTATATAACTGAATGTCTAAGTATATTTTACTCTATATAACTTACATTAATCTACTCTAAGTCCATTCAAATCGAAAATTAGGGGGACAGCCATGGGAACCAGGTTCCCCCCAAGCTTCACAAGTCTCTACATGGGCCTCTTTGAGGATCAATATGTAGCGAGGTAGCCGGTTGGGGCGAACCTGGTTCTCTATGGCCGTTATATAGACAACCTATTTTTTGTTTGTGATGAGGATCGTGAATCGGTTTCTGTATTAATGTCTCACTTAAATGGTAATGATTTTGGGCTCAAATTCACTAGTGTACATAATTCTATACAGATCAGTTATTTGGATTTAATATTGTCTGTGAGTAATAACAGTATTCTCACTAAAATGTACAAAAAAGATGTGGATTCTTTTAACTATTTGCATTTCGAGTGGTCACACGAGGAACTGGAAAACCAATATTCCGAAGGATCAGTTCCATAGGGTGCGTAGGAATTGCACGGAAATCGATGATATTAGGATACAGGCACATATATTATGGTGCTATACATATGTGCCATTTAAAGGCTTGCTTTTATTAATGGAAAACTGAAATGACAATATATGCTGGAATACTGAATGTTTAAAGTATTGAATGTTTTTATATAGATATTTTATACATTTTTTTTACATATATACATATATATATATTTGATTATCAGTAAAATTATTCCGATTTATATCAGTGCTTCTAGAAATTTCTTGTGCTTAGTTTAATTTAAATACCATATATGTGTTCTAAAACATTATACTTCATAAAATGAAATATAACGAAGATTACTTTTCCCCTCTAAGGTGTATCTAACCCTACAAGAATCCAGGAGAATGTAAAGAAAGCCATTCAAGGGAAATATACCCTGTACTCTCTTGGATTTGGCCATGGAGTTGATTATGCTTTTCTAGAGAAATTGGCCTTGGAAAATTCAGGGATTGCTCGACGCATTTATGAGGACTCAGATGCAGCCTTGCAATTAGAGGTAAGTTCTTGATATTTTTATATCTATCTATAGTTTGCTTTATAGGTTTATAAGTGGGTACTGTGGTTGGATAAGCACAAAGACATATTACATTGAATATTAGATCTTGCTGGGCATACTTAGTGTATATATATTACATCCTAATAAGAAAGGCAAAATCATGCACTTGGTGTTCAAAAACTCAAAGACTGAATATAGAATTAATGGCTATAAAATATTGACTACCAAGGAGGAAAGAGATCTAGGAGTCACTATTTCAGGAGACTTAGAGAAAGGAAAACAATGCAATCAAACAAGGTGAAAGGCCAGATGGATGCTAGGTGGTATAAAGAGAAGATTTAGTAGCAGGAATAGAGGAGGTGATGCCACTATACAAGTCATCGGTGAGACCACACCTCGAATATTGGACCTGATTCAATACTGAACGCAACTTGACAATAAGTTGCATTTGAAAATAGAGCACGGAACTCACATCAGAAAACATAAAAAGATAGTTGTTTCATTTCATGATCAAAATTGTTATCACCATAATAATTTATAGAAACATTTCAAATAATATATATATATATTTATAGAGATGAGCGATTCGGAGAAATCCAACAGTTTCCAGATTTGGGGTTCCTGGTGAAACGGAGTCATGAATTAGTTTTGCGTGCCAATTTCAGATCTCAAAATGAGGCAAACATAATATCCAGGAAAATATTGATGCACAACTCAGAAAAGTTTATATCTTCTTTATATAGCCCTCCCTTATTTGTATCATGTGGCATTTTAGAACAGGCAGCATGAAGGGAGGATATTAGCTGCAGTGCTCTGGTCTGAAAATAGCATTTAAAGTACATTTAAACTACAGTATATAGCCTTAAGGTGAAGGAGTGACAGAGAAAATAATGGAATAGTTGTGTTTATTTTAAAGCAGTTTTGTAAGGATCAGTCAGCTAGAATAGTTTGCTGTTAGTTTTTAATTCAATTTGTCAGAGAGGTTATATGGAATAGTGGTTATTGGTTGTTATTAATGCACATATATAGTACAAGTATATAGACTGATTTAGATATCATTCTGAACTAACAAGTATATTTAGTAGAGATTTAGATTAGATTTATTTCTTTTAAAATGTTAGGTCTTTCTAATGAAAGTAATCTTTAGTGAGGCAGTGACAACTGTATTAAGTGGAAAAAAACTGGGTGTTTGTGTGTGAGGGTCAGCAGCAGAACCCCTCCAAAAAACGTCTATATTCCAAATTTCTTTGAATTTTTCAATACTTGTGAAGTTGTTAAGGATAATTTAGTGACATCTCTAGTGGGGAAAAAAGGGTGTTTGCATGTGAGAGTTTATTCTTGGCATATTTGACATTTAGCAACCACATGAAGAACATTATAGCGGCTGAAAAAAAATGTCACCTGCCATGCCACAAACTGAAGCAAGCCCATTAGATAAATTAAACACCCCCCCAAAAAATAGTGTAAGATGCAAGATATAAAAATATTGAAACACTTCAAAGACCAAGCACATATTACATTTTGAACGTTACAAGGCATCCATCATAGGCAGTAAAGCAACAGTAACAGGCAGAGGTCATTGGTTGGACAGTGGTATGAATGAATAGAGTTAGACAATTATAAAAGTAAATAGATGAAGGTAGCCTGCATCTGTACTAAAAACTTCAAAGAATAGTACTATGCACTTCTCGATGGGCAGAGCATTCATCGGTAGCCAAAAGCAGAGCTTTCAAATACCTTGTTTTGCTTATATGTTACGAGTAAGGTAGATCTGTGTCGCAATCCTGCTCTTGTGAATCAAACAAGGGGACTTGCTTGGTGGGATTCAATGTATGGGTCTGTAAGAAAAATAAATTAATTTCATTAGATGAATTGAAGAACAAAAAAAGATTAGTGTAAGGAGCAAGAGATAAAAATGTTGAAGCACTACACACACTAAATTTGGAATGTTAGCATGAATCATGGAGAGTGAAGAGGCAGTAACAATCAGATGTAATTAGATGGACAGAGGCATCAGTAGATATTTAGACAAATAAATACCCAATTATTAAGCACTACTTAATTTGCTGTCACTATAGCAATAAATATTGATGATGATAGACAAAGTTGGCCTGCACCTATACTACAAAATTTTAAAGACTAAGCACACATTACATTTTGAACGTTACAGAGTGTGAAGATACCAGGTTTTCTGGCCCAATTCTACCTACTTCACTCTGGTTGGCCACCCATGGGTGCCTTCCTATGCCAGGGAAGTATACCCAGTACCTTCTAAGATTCGTATAGTCACTCAGGCAAATGCAGTTAGAAAGTACAACAGTACATTTATTGTAACAGCAACAACTCACTAGGATATTATGTACACACAGTAAATAAATGCCAAGCAGGTTTACCACATCATCAGTCCCTTACCCCTCTAGCTTAAGGAGTTACAGTCACCTGGCTGTCCTGACCTGATGACCCATGAATCTGCAGATGTATTTCACTGGTAGAGCCACCAGCCACCCTGCAGTTTCAGCCATCAATTCCCAGAAGGAACATCACCCCCCCCCCCCTTCTCCTAGAGTGGCTCCTTATATCTAGGGTCAAATTTACACAGTCTTTTCTCCTCCCCGGCCAAACCCCTGGGTCTTTCCTTGTTAATCATTGGTGAGTACTGGACTAGGGTGTTGGAGAGGGGAGCTGTACTTCCATAGAAACTCCCCTGCCAGATTTTAGACCAAACGTCTGGAGTAATCTTGTGAGAACAATGGATACTAAGTAGCCTTCCCCCTCACCTGTATTTTGCAACCTGATCCCTACACATAACCCACCTGGCTTCACTTTAAGGACAATGAATAGCAACCTTACTGCCACATCAACAATATACAATAAACAATGTACATATTTACAATGAACTACAATGTCCCCTTATCCACATGTAATTAGACACTGCAGTTGTACTCTGTTGAGCTGGGGAATAAAAGCAAGGGCTATAAAAAGAGTTTGTTATAATCCACATTATGTGAGAAACGAGGGACAAGCTGGTTAAAGTGTTACCAAACTCGTTTTGTCACACAGGACATCCATCATAGTCAGTGAAGCTACAGTAACAGGCAGAGGTCATTGGTTGGACAATGGTATGAATGAATATAGTTAGACATTTATAAAAGTAAATAGATGAAAATGGCCTGCACCCATACTAAAAACTTCAATGCTAGTACTATGCACTTCTCGATTGGGCAGAGCATTCATCGATAGCCAAGAGCGGAGCTTTCAATTACCTTGTTTTGCTTACATGCTGCAAGTAAAGTAGGTCTGTGCCGTAATCCTGCCCTTGTGAATCAAACAAGGGGACTTGCAGGGTGAGGTGCAATGTATGGGTTCTGTAAGCAAAATAAATTTATTTCATTACATACATTAAAGCAAAATAACATATTAGTGTAAGGAGCAAGAGATAAAAATGTTGAACACCACGCACACTAAATTTGGAATGTTAGACAGCATGAATCATGGAGAGTGAAGAGACAGTAACAATCAGATGTAATTAGATGGACAGAGGCATCAGTATTTAGACAAATAAATATCCAATTGTAATGCAAACAAGAGAACGCAGATATATATGTCAGTTACAATGTATATCTACATCCAGTTACCATGTCCTGTTTGAGATTAAAATGTCAATCTCTATTCATCCTTTTGGCTAAGCTAGTATGGTTGGTTCGGGAAGACCTCAATGGGTGGGTCTCTTTGATCTGATGCCGGAAGGACGGTGGTGTTTGGAGCCTGAGGTGCCTGTGCCTCTGGGGGACAGGGCCCGTAAGTTATCTGAAAATGCAGTGGTGGTGGTGAAACTGGAACCCTCCCCTTGCACAATTCCAGGGTAAAGGGGACTGCCCAAGTCTTGCGGCGGAGGCGGTCCTGAAGACCCATGTATATAAATATGGAATGCATATAAATATGGAATGTATAAATCTTATATATATTTTATAATAGTGAAGTAATATGTAAAACAGACAGTTCAGATAGGCCAATAGTTTGCCTTCATTTAAATGTGTATAAATGACATTGATGCAGATTTGGTTGCTAAAAATATTTGTTTTGACAAGACAATGCAACTAAAAGTCCACATTGTAAGAAATTAAGAAGACAGAATTTGGCACTGGCAAAGAATACATGTATAGATGGAGATATGATGGCTGATGATTTATGCTATGTGATGGAGTTATAGAACCATATAGACAGGTAAATTATTTTTTTAATTGAATTGGAGAAGGCAAACGCAACAATGGCAGAGTTTCAAAATCTTTCATTAAGACAAGAGTGAACACAAGACTCAACTATGGACAGTGGCATTACTAGACATTCAAAAGACGATGAGAGGACACATGTTCAATGGTGCAAGTCAAGTTAGTATTGTCCTTGGGCCACCCACTCACCCATATGTTGAAAAGGACATGCACATAGTTTAACAAACCAAGAATTTCAGTGATAGTGACTACCGCTTTTGTGGCTAAAGTGCTTGATTTGTTTGGATCCCCACAAAAGCCATCATTTTGATTGTTGAACTGGAGAATAGATAGGGATGTTAACAAATAAACCATGGGCATTTGGATAACAATGGTCACTGGTCATCTTCATCAATGGTGACAAATGACAATGTTATCATCACCCTCGTCATCCTTATCAAAGATGTCTACATCAATTACAATTTCATTTAAACAAAAGAAGATACACCAAGTAGATAACTGTTGTGCAGCATGTGTGACACATTGGAGAGGGTCAACAGCAATACTGTGGTTAAAATTGGTGAAAATTTGTACCGTTGTGAAGAGATTATTAGAAAATAGACTGTAAATTACTGGTAATGCTGTAAATAGTAATATAGAAATAGCACAAAATCCCATAATTTTACCTATTTTTCACAATTTTGAAATAAATCCAGATACAAAACCAAAACCTTTCATGATTTTGTAGCAAAACGTGTAACAAAACCAAAACACATACACGTTTTAGAACCAAAATCACATCCAAAACCAAAACACAGGGGTCAGCGCACATCTAATATTTTACATTGTTTATATAACTAAAGATGCTTTCAATACATACTGTACATACAATGCATTTTTATAGACTAACTTGCATACAGTTGTTCTGTGCTAACTAGTGGCATGCATACATGTCCTTTTTAAATCAAAGGCTATGTTGTGACAGTAATCACTATCAGTCATTTCCAAAAGCTTTGTAGTCGGCGCAAATGATACAGCTGAATCCCAGAACTTGAATTGACTGCATCTGCGTACATGGTCTATGTTAGTCCACCCCTTCCCTCCCCTGTCCCACCTCTCAAGTCGTAGGCAGTATCAAGTATCATTGCGTTCAGACATGAATTGCATAGATTGGCGTAAATTCAGTTTTTGAGCATCTGCAGAGCTATTTCACACACGATACACTATGCAAATAGATGTACATCCGAACATGAATCAGACCCATAGTCTTCAGTTCTAAAGGCCATGGGCCTGATCCATCAAGGAATGCAAATCCAAATATGTGCCGTATTTTGCATAAAATTGGTCTGTGCATGCCCAGAACCAAACTATACACCAAAGAATGCAAGTGCATGCACTTGATCTGTGAACACAAGCGACACTTACTAGCACCTACGATTTGAAGGGGAAGGGAAGGGGTGATTGAATAAAGTACAGGAAAGACAACGTACAGTATATACCTCTACCAAGCAGATACGGGTAATTCAAGAAGAAATAGGCTCCTTTTCATCTTTGCACCTGCTCCAGGTCAGGTGTAAGTGAGTGATGACTAAGCTCGGCATTCACTCTAACAAATCTAATGGCATGATTGTTAATTTACCTAAATGTCTGACACCACTCATCTCATCACATAACATTAAAACATCCTGGCAGGTGGACACCATCGTGTTATTTTGATTCAAAATAAAAAGCTAAATAACATAAACTGCTACTGCCTACTGAATAGGTAGAACTGTTGCCTATGTGATGCAGTTTATACATTGTTGCATACATTATAATTTTTTGGGTGCATGTTTCAAGAAATGTCATTAGTCGCCTAGTGGTTGATTCCTTATTACTGTTACCCAAATGTCCTTAGCTTGTGTTCTCTGACTTAAAAAATAAAAGAACATTAGATTTGTTTGGCGAAGAAAAGATCACAAAATTTATTGAAATTAAATCAATTAAAGTGGTCCTGCTTTTATTCGCCACCAATCATCTACCAGCCATTACAAATTATGGCAACCAAACAAAAGCATACTCTGAAACGCCTAGTTAGCGATGCCCCACTTTCCCTTGTTTGGCTCAGCAGCTGGGACCTGCCCACCAAAAGCAGTGCCCCATAACTCACCAAGGGGAAATGTTACTAACATAAACCTCCCTTTTGAGGAAGAGTGCACCACTACCACCCAAATGCGTTATTGATGGCTGCTGATTGGCCTGCTTTTCCACTAAAGCTGCCTGAAAAGAAAACATCCCATACAAACGTCAAAACACACTGTTTCTGCAGGAGGCCCACTGGTTATTAATTGCCTGAACCACCTCCAGTTTATTACATCAAAACAAAATGTTCCTATCCTACAACCATTCCCCCCACAACTCGACAGCCGCTACGATTGAAAATAATTCCAGAAAGAGCAAGTTCTTTGTGAGTCCCTCCTCATGCCAAACAAGAAGTCAAGGCTCAGCATTGCCATCCAGGTAAGCCTTGAAGCTGGCAGACCCAGCCACGTCAGTTAACAGCTACAGGTCACCATTAGTTGTGGGATGAGTAACCCACAAACAAACCCCATTAAAGTGACAAATGAAAAACTGTCATATCATTAAATCTTCCTTCACGTCCCCGGACAGCCTGATAAAGCAGTGAACCTTCAACACCCCAACCGTAGCAATCTGCAGCTTTCAACAAACCATCATGCCCATCGGTCTGACTATACAGGAAAAAATGCAGAAAGACCAAGATGGACTGATCCTGCTTTAGAGTGACTTTTTTTGCTCAAACAAACGCCTCAAGGAGGCCTGTCAGTTTAGACACATTGTCCATAGGCAACCTGCAGCATCCTGCCTGCGTGTCAATTTCAATCCCCAAATATAACAACTTATGAATTGGACCCTCAGTCTTTTACTCCACTATGGGCCCACCTAGAACCGTGAACAAGGCATTTGTAGAAAACAAAACAAAACCAGTTATCCAAGCCCCATGGGCCTATCAAAAAAAAGTTATCCAGGTAATGGACCACACTGTGGTGCCCCTTACTAGCCACTATACACCAGTGAAAGAAAGAGCTGAAACATTCAAACAATATGCACGACACAGTACAGCCCAGGGCAAACGCTTATGAGCATAAAACCCATTGTCAAGCTGAAAACCCATAAAATCAAAGGAATCAGGATGCAGGAGGAGAAGAGGAACAGTCGATTTCACAACTAGCTTAGCCATCAGCTCACCTTTTCCAAAACCTTTAACCAGCACCAAAGCGACTTCAAATGGTTGATACACAACCTTGTAGAGCCATCAGTCGCATCATTCACAGACCACCCTGGAGGGTGACACAAATGCTGGATCAAAGCAAAACTTTTGGGCACTATCCCCACAGGAGACAATATTAATTCAGGGATTGGGGGGCGCTGTGTCACTCACCGGACTGTGAGTGCTTCTTCCCGGACATTTAGGAACCGTGGCCGTCCTCCATCCTGAGGGTCTGCGCATGCGCAGCCCTTTCCTATACTTCAGTGTATGTCCCTTTAACTCAATTGGCAGATCAGGCAACACTCCCTATATTAAGCACCTGTGGTCAACACCACGTTGCCTGATCTTGGAGTCTCATTCCCCATGAGTCTCTGAAGGTGTTCCTATGTCTCCTCGTGTATTCAGCGCTGCTGATTCCTGTGGTTTCCAAACCACTTCTACCTCTGTGGTTTCCAAACCACTTCTACTACTGTGGTTCCCATACCACTTCTACCATCAACTGTATCATCGTGACTGTTGGCTGATTCCTATCCGCTGCCTCCGTGCACTACAGTCTTCTATACCACTTCAACGCTATCATATTCCATTGTGACTGTTTGCTGATTCCTATCCGCTGCCTCCGTGCACTACAGCCTTCTATACCACTTCAACGCTATCATATTCCATTGTGAAGGTTTGCTGATTGCTATCCGCTGCCTCCGTGCACTACAGCCTTCTCTCCACATCCACTCACCTGTTCATCATCAAGTCTGTGAGCTGATTCCTATCCGCTGCCTCCGTGCTCTACAGTCTCCAGCTTGCAACTCGTCTGTGTTCATCATCGTGACTGTTGGCTGATTCCTATCCGCTGCCTCCGTGCACTACAGTCTCCAGCTTGCAACTCGCCTGTGTTCACCATCGTGACTGTTAGCTGATTCCTATCCGCTGCTCCTGTGCACCTCAGCCTCATCTCATCTCTCCCGTGTTTCCTCGAGACTGCTGCAATTATTACCATCTGCTTCTCTTCGTGATCAACAGCTCCTGGTCTACTCTGCTCTCCCGTGTTCCATCGCTATTGGTACCTGTTGGTTGCTACTGGTTACCTCCGTGTGTCCGCAGAGCCCTGCTGCTGCTGTCAGCGCTATCGTCCATCCGCTGCTGATCCGCTCTCCACGCCTTCCTGTGTCCGGCTGGTCTCTACCCTCCTGTCAGCATTGGATTCGTATCTCATCAGCTACTCCTCTGCTAGATCATCTCCATTTTCCTGGGTCCTCCACGAGTCCAGTTCCACGTTCTACTGTTTCCTGTGGATTCGTGTCCCTGTTGGTCTACTTACCTGTGCGCTGCACCTACTAGACTCTTCCTCATCCATCCAGGGACTTCTCATCCTGCCGGCCTCCTGCCGCTCAGGGATCGCTGCACTACTATCTGACTGCCTACTTCTAAACCACGGTATGCATACTTCTCATTGACTGTGCTGGTGTATTGCATACCTTGCTGGACTGTCTTGGTTCTCCTCTGGAGTCTGCTATCCGCTGAGTCTATTGCCATCATTGACTGTGTTATCTTGTGCTGGATTACTTCAAGAGACTTTCTATATTTGCAGACCTGTTCAGTCATTTATATATATTGTGCATATTATTGTGGATCGTGTTTAAGGTGCCCGTGTACATCCTGTGTTGCAGTCTCTCCCCGTACACCTCCTCACATATATATTCAGTGGTACAACTTGCTGAAGGCAGACCACTGATCCCTGTTTCCTGTATCACCTGTTCCAGTATCCTCTCACATAGCAGTGGTACAACTTGCTATCGCAGACCACTGACTACCCGGATACCTCCACTTGGATTCCATTCCTTCACTCAGACAGCGGTACAACTTGCTATCCGTAGACCGCTGACTCTCATCACCTCCTCGTTGCTGTTGGACATTCCTCCTCACTATAGCAGTGGTACAACTTGCTATCGCAGACCACTGACTACCTTCACGTGTCCTTGTCCATACAGTTCCTCGTGTATTAATACCTCCATATTACCAGTGCTGCTAGTCATAGACTTTCCTGAGCATCTCATCATCTACCATTACCTGTTCCGTGATCACCCTGCTACCAGAGTACTCTATTACCATCTACATTGCTCTGGTAAGCCTACCACCTGGTGATCCCTGGGTAAAGACTCCTAGTGCCCGTGACAGTAAGATCAGGCCATGACAGACCCAGATACGGAACCTACCGCCAAAGAGATGCTGCAGCATCTGGTCAGCCGTGTGGAGCAACAGGATGCCCGCCAACAGCTGTTACTTCAGTGTTATCAGTCATTAACCTTCCAAGGAACATCTGGACAGACTGTGACAGCTACTCCTGAGGCTCCTGTGCTTTCCTCCGTTTCCCCAGTGCCATCCCAGGTGTCTACAGCTTCCACGCTTCACCTGCCTACTCCGTCAAAGTACGATGGAGACCCCAAAACTTGTAGGGGTTTCCTGAACCAATGTTCAGTCCATTTTGAGCTCCAACCTCAAAATTTTTCTACCCATCGTTCCAGAGTGGCCTATCTTATCTCTTTGTTTTCAGGACAAGCCCTGGCTTGGGCCTCCCCTCTGTGGGAAAGAAATGATCCAATATTACAAGATAGTGCCAAATTCATTTCTACATTCCGAAGTGTGTTCGATGAACCAGGTCGTGTGACCTCCGCTGCTTCCAGCATCCTCCGCCTACGACAAGGATCTCATACAGTAGGCCAGTACGTCATTCAATTTAGGATCTTAGCCTCTGAACTTCAGTGGAACACTGAAGCCCTAGTTGCCGCCTTCTGGCAGGGGCTCTCCGATAAAATTAAAGATGCACTGACTACTCAAGAGCTTCCTTCATCACTTGAAGATTTGATCTCTCTATGCCATCGTGTTGATATGAGATTTCGTGAAAGAGAGGCTGAGAAAACAACTTCTGCTAAAGCACCTCTTCGTTCTAACCCTCAATTTCGTCCAGTTTCACCCTCTGTGATTCCCATGGAGATAGGACGTTCCAAATTATCTTCCGAGGAGAGAAAACGAAGAGTAAAGAATAGACTCTGTATCTATTGTGCTGATTCCACTCATATTCTCAGCTCTTGCCCTAAGAGATCGGGAAATGCCAGGCCCTAACTAGTTCTGGAGAGGTGAAGTTAGGGTCCCTGGAGTCCTCTCCATCTTCCATGAAATCTAAAGTCTGCGCTTTTGATGTTACGATTTCCTGTGCGACCAAAACCTTTGAGTCACAGGCATTGATTGATTCCGGAGCAGCAGGAAATTTTATTTCCAAATCGTTAGTAAATCAATGGTCTCTACCAGTGATCACCTTAAAAACACCCATTACTGTGACGGCTATAGATGGATCACGTCTCATCAATGGTCTCATCACCCAGAGTACGTCTCCAGTAACACTTCAGATTGGTGCCCTGCATCATGAAGAAATATCGTTTTTAATCCTTCCTGTTACGACAAGTCCGATTGTCTTAGGCCTTCCATGGCTTCAGTGTCACTCTCCCCAGATTGACTGGCGCACCCCTCAAGTCACGTCTTGGGGGCCTGAATGTCACCATCGTTGCCTTTCCCAAGTTATTCCTCTCAAAGTACAGCAATCTTCCATCTCATCTACCTCACCGGGACTCCCTCCTCAATATGCTTCATTTACTGATGTGTTTGATAAAGCTCAGTCTGAACGTCTTCCTCCTCATCGTTCTTGGGATTGTCCGATCGACCTTCTACCTGGCAAGACTCCCCCCAGGGGCCGGGTCTATCCACTTTCGTTACCTGAAACTCAAGCCACATCTGAGTACATACAGGAGAACCTCCAGCGTGGGTTTATTCGACCTTCCACCTCTCCCGCTGGAGCTGGGTTCTTCTTCGTCAAAAAGAAGGATGGATCATTACGCCCTTGCATAGATTTTCGTGGACTCAATGCCATTACTATCAAGAATCGGTATCCCATTCCGCTGATCACTGAGCTATTCGATCGCATCAAGGGAGCCCGTATTTTTACTAAGTTGGATCTTCGTGGTGCCTACAATTTAATCAGAATCCGTTCCGGTGACGAATGGAAGACAGCGTTTAACACCAGAGACGGGCATTACGAATATCTGGTAATGCCTTTCGGGCTGTGTAATGCCCCCGCTGTTTTTCAAGGCTTCATCAATGAGATCTTTCGGGACTTATTATATGTATGTGTCGTCGTCTATCTGGACGACATATTGATCTTTTCTCAGGACCTGCCTTCTCACCACCAACATGTGGCAGAAGTCCTCTCCAGGCTACGAAAAAATTCATTGTTCTGTAAATTAGAAAAATGTTCATTCGAATTGCCCCAGATTCCATTCTTGGGGTATATAGTTTCCGGAGTTGGCCTGAAGATGGATCCAGACAAGGTGAATGCTGTACTACATTGGCCCCAGCCAACTACTCTTCGTGCTATCCAGCGTTTTTTAGGTTTTGCCAATTACTATAGACGCTTTATTCAAGACTTTTCGTCCATTGCATCTCCTATTGTGGCCCTGACTCGGAAAGGGGCTAATCCTAAGCAATGGTCGCCTGAGGCTCTTCAAGCCTTTCAAACACTCAAAGAGTCCTTCTCTTCGGCTCCAATCCTTCGACAGCCTGATGTGACACTCCCCTTCTTTCTAGAAGTAGATGCCTCTAATGTGGGCTTGGGAGCCATTCTCTCCCAACGCTCTGAACAGCAAAAATTCCATCCTTGTGCCTTCTATTCTCGGGGTCTTCTGCCCGCAGAGAAGAATTATACTATCGGGGACAAGGAGTTACTGGCTATCAAAGCGGCATTAGAGGAATGGAGATACTTATTGGAAGGAGCTCGCCATCCGGTGACGATCTTCACGGATCATAAGAACTTGTCATATCTTCAGTCTGCCCAATGCTTGAACCCTCGTCAAGCAAGATGGTCTCTTTTCTTTTCCCGTTTTGAATTAATAATAACCTTCAAACCAGCTGCCAAGAACAAAAAAGCTGACGCTTTATCTAGAGCTTTTGTGACGTCCTCTGATATAGAAGAGGTTTCCAACCATACCATTCTAGACCCCAAATGTATCTCACTGGCTGCTTCATCCACCAAAACGCTACCATTTGGGAAGACCCTCGTGCCTCCTACTCTAAGGAGGAAAATCCTTTCGTGGTTCCATGCCTCTCGCTTTTCTGGACACGCCGGTGAACACAAGACCTTTGAGATTCTCTCTCGAAGTTACTGGTGGCCTTCAATGAGGAGAGACGTCAAAGAGTTCATTGCTTCCTGTGAATTATGTTCCCAATTCAAATCCTCCCGCAGAACTCCAGCAGGGTTGCTGCGACCACTACCCATTCCGTCCAAACCGTGGACCCATATTAGTATGGATTTCGTTACTGATTTACCACCTAGTAAGAATCATAACACTATTTGGGTGGTGGTGGACCGATTTTCGAAGATGGCTCATTTCGTCCCTCTGTCTGGTTTGCCTTCTTCGTCTATCCTGGCTGAACATTTCATTAAAGAGATCTTCCGCATCCATGGATGTCCGTCTGAGATTGTGTCAGATAGAGGAGTACAATTCGTTTCCAGATTCTGGCGAGCCCTTTGTAAAACCTTGGGCATACGATTAGCACTCTCATCGTCTTACCATCCGCAATCTAACGGACAAACTGAACGTGTCAATCAAGATCTTGAGACTTTTATAAGGATGTTCTCTTCAGCCAATCAAGACAACTGGGTAGAGTTGCTTCCTTGGGCTGACTCATGGTAATAACATGTACCATGAGTCATCATCCAAAACTCCATTTTTTGTGGTTTACGGTCACCATCCGTCTTTTCCGGAATTTCCTGCCCTCCCGCCCACCCAAGTCCCTGCGGTGGAGACTGCTTGTCAGACCTTTAAAAATATCTGGTCTCAGGTCAAAACCTGTTTAAAGAAGACATCTATCAAATATAAATCTTTCGCAGATAAGAAGAGGCGGGCTATTCCACCACTAAAAATTGGAGATCGTGTCTGGTTATCTACTAAAAACATTCGTTTGAAGGTTCCATCTATGAAATTCGCCCCTCGTTTTATTGGTCCATATAGGATCATTCAAGTAATCAATCCAGTATGTGTGAAACTTCTTCTTCCTAAGAATCTTCGGATTTCTAATGCCTTCCATGTGTCTTTACTCAAACCTCTTATTATCAACCGTTTCTCAAATCCTCCCTCAGCTCCGCAGCCAGTTCAAGTTCATCAGGAGGAGGATTTCGAAATTACTGAGGTACTAGACGCAAAAATTTCGCGAGGAGTCCTCCGTTTCCTCGTTCATTGGAAGGGCTTTGGTCCTGAGGAGCGCTCTTGGATCAAAGCTGAAGATCTTAATGCTCCTGCCCTTTTGAAGAAGTTTTATTCCAAAAATCCGGACAAGCCCGGTTCCAGGCGTTCTGTGCCCACCTTTAAAAGGGGGGGTACTGTCACTCACCGGACTGTGAGTGCTTCTTCCCGGACATTTAGGAACCGTGGCCGTCCTCCATCCTGAGGGTCTGCGCATGCGCAGCCCTTTCCTATACTTCAGTGTATGTCCCTTTAACTCAATTGGCAGATCAGGCAACACTCCCTATATTAAGCACCTGTGGTCAACACCACGTTGCCTGATCTTGGAGTCTCATTCCCCATGAGTCTCTGAAGGTGTTCCTATGTCTCCTCGTGTATTCAGCGCTGCTGATTCCTGTGGTTTCCAAACCACTTCTACCTCTGTGGTTTCCAAACCACTTCTACTACTGTGGTTCCCATACCACTTCTACCATCAACTGTATCATCGTGACTGTTGGCTGATTCCTATCCGCTGCCTCCGTGCACTACAGTCTTCTATACCACTTCAACGCTATCATATTCCATTGTGACTGTTTACTGATTCCTATCCGCTGCCTCCGTGCACTACAGCCTTCTATACCACTTCAACGCTATCATATTCCATTGTGAAGGTTTGCTGATTGCTATCCGCTGCCTCCGTGCACTACAGCCTTCTCTCCTCATCCACTCACCTGTTCATCATCAAGTCTGTGAGCTGATTCCTATCCGCTGCCTCCGTGCTCTACAGTCTCCAGCTTGCAACTCGTCTGTGTTCATCATCGTGACTGTTAGCTGATTCCTATCCGCTGCTCCTGTGCACCTCAGCCTCATCTCATCTCTCCCGTGTTTCCTCGAGACTGCTGCAATTATTACCATCTGCTTCTCTTCGTGATCAACAGCTCCTGGTCTACTCTGCTCTCCCGTGTTCCATCGCTATTGGTACCTGTTGGTTGCTACTGGTTACCTCCGTGTGTCCGCAGAGCCCTGCTGCTGCTGTCAGCGCTATCGTCCATCCGCTGCTGATCCGCTCTCCACGCCTTCCTGTGTCCCGCTAGTCTCTACCCTCTACATTGCTCTGGTAAGCCTACCACCTGGTGATCCCTGGGTAAAGACTCCTAGTGCCCGTGACACGCTGAAATGGGCCACACATCCTACTCAACTGGACTTCATGTGACACTTTGGTTTTATCCACTTCTGGTATCTGCTGGGCTTGTTTGATTGTAAGGAGAGCTGTACCAACATACCCCCTTAAATGGGCAGCAAGAAGCCCACTGAAAAACCCTGCAAGAACCGTGCAGCACTATTTTGTGGATACCAGCCCAACCACTTAGACAGCTCATCCAACATCACAGGAGAAAAAGCTTTAATGAGGGGTTTCACAAGACCCTGCACTTTCAGATGGCATCTAACCTGTATGTCTAGTACAATCTTTCCTGGGGTGGCCATCTCCACACCAGGCACAAGAATGCCGGACTAAAAAGCACATTTTAAACTCCTAGGTGCTAATTTGGGATTCTAATACTTCTATATTTAATTATCTTTATGTTACTATTTCTACTTTTATTTCCTTATTATTTTTTATTATTCTTTTTTATTTTAGATTCTTGTCGCTCTCCAATAAGGAGGATATACCACCTCCCCTAGTAGAAAAACAAAATAATAATAAACAATCAGGGGCGCCAAAACATAAATAAAATTACTATACAAATATATAATACTATAGAATATGGCAGAATTATACTCAAACCCACCTACAAGAATGCTGGAAGCCACAGTCCGAGCCTCTGACGCAATATCCATTGTGAAAAGGCAAAATACTGTCCTCTGGAATTACAATATGTGCCAGGCATCCCTTGCCCCATGATAATTCTGCAAGCCACACCATCAGGCACACCACCTCTATGCTGCATAACCTCCAGCCACAGCTCAACACCCTTGCAACCAAAAGCCATTACATGCATTCCATCCTGCATTTTACGGAAAACTTCATCATATTTCCGCCACATAATTCCCTTGGATTGCACATACATTCCCCGTATCATGTAAATGTACATGTTATTTTTATTATTATTTTTATTTTCTCATATATTAGTAAGGCGCCACAGTGCTCCGCAACGCTGTACAGTAGAGAAAGCAGTAATACATAAAAACAGGGACATCCAAGGTACACAAAAAAATACAGTCATGAAAACAAAGGGTATGAAGGACCCTGCTCATTAGAGAGCTTACATTCTAAGTGGAAGAGGGCACAGATGAAACAAGAGGAGTAAATGTGTGGAGATTGGGATAGTTGTGAGGATGCATTAGTGTGAATAGTGTTATCAAGCATAAGGTCACCTCTAAAAAAGAGATGGGCTTTCAAAGAGCATCTAAGGATTTGAAGGCTGTGGGAAAGTCTGATTGATCGTTGTAGGGAATTCCATAAGTGGAGACCAGCACGGGAGAAGTCTTGCACGCGAGAGTGAGAGGTGGTTACCAGAGATGAGACAAGGTGCAGGTCAGAGGTAGATCTAAGAGGGCGGGAGGGAGAGTATTCCGATATGAGATTTGAGATGCATGCAGGGGTAGTGTTGTTGAGGGCTTTGTAGGTAAGGGTGAGTTATTTGAATTTGATTCTGGAGGACACAGGGAGCAAGTGTAGGTGTTTGCAAAGTGGTGCAGCAGATGTGCTGAATAACATTCATGTGCTCCTCCGGCCTTATCTCCAAATAGCAGGTGGCAAAGACCAACTCCTGTGACACCAACTGCCCACTGTGACCTGCAGCCGGTCTGACCCCTGAGCACCCGCAGGATCCCACCATGCCAGGGCCGTGGGAGCAGGAGCAACTGGGACAGAAACCGAATGGCAGGCTGGGAGGGGTTAGCATGCAGATTGGGGAGGAGGAAATGTGGGCCTGGGCAATGGAACAGGAGCGGGCAACTGCAGTTAGGGGTGACATGGCAACTGTAGTTGCACAAGGTCAGGGTGGGAAAGGAATGGTGAAAGGGCGAAGGGGGGGAGACACACTGGAATGGGGGGTGTTACCAGGCTGGGCTGACAGGGCTGGGAGTGCAGCCATACAGGAATCAGGGTAAGCCTGACCAGGAAAGGGAAAAGGCTGAGCAAATGGGGAAAATCATAGACTGAAGAGGGGAACTCATTGTCCAGAATGGCAAAACCTGGGCTGTGTGGGGACCAGCCTTACAAAACACACGGGGCCTGATTCATTGAGGAAAGCTAAGTAAAAATTGAGTAAGTAGTCTCCTGCTCAAATGCATGTTACAATGCAAGGGGTGAAAATTAGTTTTCTGTTTTGCACATAAGGAAAATACTGTCTGTTTTTTCATGTAGCACACAAATACTTGATGACTTATTTGCACACTGAAATTTAAAGTTGATATTTGTGTGCTACATGAAAAAACAGACCGTATTTAACTTATTTGCAAAATAGAAAACTAATTTTCACCCCTTGCATTGTAACATGGTTTTGTCCAGGAGACTTCTTACTCAATTTTTACTTAACTTTCCTTAATGAATCAGGTCTCCGGCCACTGAGGACCTGGGAAAGGGGACACAGGAATATTGGGACCAGGGAAGTAAAATCTGGGAAACCAGGTATTGGGCGGGAGCACAGGGTATAAGGCCTTGCCTAGAAGGGGTTGGGTGGGGCTGGAGTTGGGGCCTGGAGGATAGGGTGGGGGACCTGAACAAAAGAGGGCCCATCGCACTGAGGGCCGGGAACACCAAGGGTTGTGGAGCAGCGGAGGCTGGGGGCAGTGGGGAAAGGGCCGGGGGGGCTGGAGGGAAAAGGGGCACAGGGAAAAGCCGAGCCAAAAGAATAGTTGAGTAGGGCAGCTAGGACAGGTGTGGGAGGGAACTGGGCAGGATATGGAGAACACAATGTGTAGGACAGGCTGGGACAAGAAGGGCAACCTGGCAGGGAAGTATGAGATGCGAAAGCTAGAGTCCTCCAGTGACAGGGGGGGACTCCAACGCAGGGCAGGACAATGATGGGGCCAAAGAACCTGCTGCAAGGGGATGGGAATCTCCCACACTAACACTAACTGGGTGAAGACCCATAAAGGCAGACAGCTGACCCCCTGCAGTGGAGCAAGCAGTGTGGAAGCAGCAGGGGAGAGGAAGTAAGACCCCAGTGATGGAGCTGTCCTCCTGACATGTCTGTGGGGTCTCTCAGTTTGTCCTGAAGACAAAGCTTAAAGTCTTGCCACCTGTGTGAACTGTTCAAAGTGAAGAAAATTGCAATGTATACTGGCAAAAACATTTTTAAAAAACTGTCGGATACATATATGTAGATATAAATGTATTGGGCCTAATAGTCTCACAATAATTACAGACTACTACACATCCATAATCAATATTTTACACTTAAAACAGGTTGCAATGTAAGCTTGAAATATTTAAATTGCTTTAACTATTTATAAAAGGTTTTAGCTTAGGTATCCCCCTGCCTTGCACAACATTTATGTTTGACAATTTTGAAAGAAGGTGGTGATTTTAGTAATGTATGTAGAACACAATACCGTTATTTGACCTCAGTCACAGACCTCCGAATAGGAGCCATGATATTGATATGGCTTTGCTGTGGTGGATAGCTTTCAGTTGGTATGGTGCAGCCTATACATCACCAGCTGCACAAGGATTTCCACCTTGCTTTAGATAAATTTGGTTGCCGACGCTTGGTGGAGGTATATTAGTTTTGCCCATCCCTCTCTTCATCAGAAGACATTTAAAATATACAGTCAATATCGGAATACCTGAAAAATATAAAGATAGACAAAGATACAACCTGGATCACAAAATTGATTGCCCCTATAGCTTTATATAGTGTCTGCAGAGGTATCCTCTCATGGCATTGGCTATGTGTGAACGCCCAGGCATTGTAATGGCCCTAATTGCCTGGATATGGCTCACTATTGTGATTAAATGACAGATGCTCCATTATGGACAGGTGAGAGGAAATCAGCCATTTTAAATATGATATAGAAGTGATCCATGACTTACATGCCTGCTCCCACAGATGGCATGAGAGCCATCTGATTAGTGAGGAGGATGTTGAAAAGTCTCATTCACTTGAAAACATGAGAGCAGCCAGGGTAATGGACAACTGCCTTGGTCTTGCTGCTCATTACATAAGTAACGAGCAGCAAAAATGCAACCTACAGGGCTTAACGAGGGAGCAGGCACGCCATTGTGCAGCTGCAGATGCCGCTGGAGCAACCTGCGGAGGATGCAACCGCAGCTCCTGTCTAAGCTAAGGGGTGAAATTGCAAGGCGTAAGTTCTCAATTAAAAAAAAACTTTTGTATGTAGAAGGGAAAGTATTGTATATAGTAATGTGACTTTAATAACCTTCATAGGGCAATGTACAAGGCCTTCTATGTAATAATGGTGTTTCAGTATGTGATTACATTCACTTTAGGATTCTGACGTTTCCAAGTCCAAATGCATGTGGTTTTTATTTTGCAAATGGTGGAGTAATGGTCCATGTGAGGCTTTTGATAATTAACATTAAAACCTAGCATTATATCTATGTATCTATGTATGTGGGAGAGAGATAACATTTAATAAATGACTATGGGCCTGATTTTTTGAGGAAAGTAAAGCAAAAAAATGTGTATCTTTGAACTTTGGCAAAACCATGTTGTAATGCAAGGGGTGCAAATGAGTTTATTATTTTGCACAGAAAAATACTGGTTGTTTTTTCAATTAGGGCGCAAATACTTGATAGCTTTATTTTTGCACTGACCCCTGCAAAATAATGAATTTTGATTGTAGAATCTAGTGATATATTTATTATCTTATTTTGCACCATAAAAGTGTAGACCTTAGAAATAATTTCTTTACTAAATGTTTCTTTGCCAGGACTAGGCAAATATTGCCATACTACAAGTGTCTGACACCATGGGCCTAGTAAGTGTTTGTTGCCAAGTAATACCCCTTGGCAACAAACACTTTGTGTAATGTTGTGTTAAAAATTATTTTTTTTATTCGAGGTGCAGAAGATATCCTGCCTCTACATGTCCTCTTAGCTGAAATTAAAAGTGTTTAGGAATAATAAGGTGAATGAGGATGATGAAAGAATTGCACGCCTCTGCATTCCTCTGTCAGTAAGAAGTAATAAGGTAGTATGCCGCGGCCTAAGGTGTCTTTGCTTGTAAATCACGTAGAGGAGCAAATAAAAACACATTTCTTGCAACATGAATTCGAATTTACGTCATGTAAGTGAATTACTACCGTATTCATCGAGGAACTTATTGCCTAGTTATGCTCAACCTTAAATACAGATGTGCTTATGCCTCATTTACGTGCGTTTAAAAAAAAACGTACATTGCGTTCACTTTGCATTTCTTAATGTATCAGGCCCTATGTCTACGGAATTACATAAAAAAAGAGATTTTGCAAAGAAGGGTTACTAAAATGGTGTTTCACAAAACTTATCAGGAAAAAAAAGGATCTAACCATGTGTAGTTTGGAACATACAAAGGAGATAGGTATCTGATTGAAACATTCCTCCAAATAATAGAAATAACAAGAGAACATGCAGTAAACCTGGAGGGTAGCAGGTTTAGGGAAATTTGAAGAAGACTTCCTTCACTGAAACAATAGGGGATAGGTGGTACATGCTAATATTGTATGGTAATTGAAATATCCGTGGGATAGAAATAAGGCTATCCGAAATCTGAAAAAAATTGAGACTCTGGTTAAGTCAAAAGATGGTAGGATTTGTGTATGCACGATTTACGTGCATTTTTTAAAAAAATACAAGAGGCCTGATTCATTAAGGAACTAGGCAATAATTTGAGTAAGTTTTCTGGACAAAACCATGTTGCAATGCAAGCGGTGTAAATTAGTTTATTATTTTGCACATAAGTAAAATACTAGCTGTTTTTTCATGTAGCACACAAATATCAACTTTAAATTTCAGTGTACAAATAAGCTATCAAGTATTTGTGTGCTACATTAAAAAAACAGCTAAAGAAACGTCTCTTGAATACGGGTGTAGGTACGCTCCGCAAAATCAACACGCAGTATTGAGACAGACACAACACACTGTAGCATATGAACAGTAAATATGTGCTATATCAAGTCTCGGCAGAAAGCACAGAAGAAAAAAAAGTATTCAATTATTGTCATCTGTAATATAGGGCCTGATTCTTTAGCGATCGGATCTGCCGTTTTTTGTGGATCTTACGAAAATCTTATCTGTGCATGCCCAGAAAAGGGAGATAAGAAGGAAATTCCGTTGCGTATGCTAAAAAAAATTTCAAGTTAAGATGAAAATCCATCATAACTGCACCTAAGACGTTTTCTGACCACTTAAGATAAAAGGGTTGGGAATTTGAGGGGAATGGGCGGAGATCCGAAATGAGTTAAGAAGAGTAGACGTTTTTTGTACTGACTTAAGAAGAGTAGGCGTTCCCTCCGTATCCGTCGGATAGTTAAGAAAAATTGCAGTGAGTTTTATCTTAACTCCTCGCTGAAACTTAAGGAATCTCAGGGTCATGTTTAAATCCAAAGCAGCTACAGTAGCAGCGCTGAGTAACAACAATACACTGTTCTAAAAGCATTGTTCATTTAAAACCCTCACAACTAAATATGCACAACATACATCTTAATACACGTCACCTAAAATTTTTTTTTTTTAGGGGGGGGATTTATTTTATATTTATATCAAACATTAAACATTGTGTACATTTTGTTAAAAGCGACCTCTTTTTAATTACAACCACCATTGTAATAAATCGCACTGTAAAGTGGCTGATGTGTCAACAGTTAGTTGCTGATATTTGTTAAAAACAGATAACAATACGCTAGTAATGATATAAAAGTATAACAGCTTAATTTATGAAAATGGTACGGACTTAAACCAAGCATACGCTTCCATAAAGGACACATAGGAAATCCACTCAAACATGGGAAGGATATATAAACTTCAAAGAAAAAAGGGCATTGGTGAGGATTCGAATTCAGGTTTCCACTGTTGAAAGGTGGATTGTCTAACCACTACGCCAACATGCAAGTGGAAACAATATGTGCATGAAATAGACTAGAAGGATAGGCTGACAAATAAACAGTTTTACTTTAATAATTCTAATTAATGATACTTTGAAGTATTATAGACATAAATCCTTGGTACATGCACAATTTAAATATTTGGATATGGAAATTCAGTCATCTATAATAATAATTATAATATTATTATTAATAGGAATTTAAATTGATTGTCTTCTTTTTTTTGGGGGGGGGGGGCACTTAGGTTGTTTCAGCTTTCATCTGTGGATGATTCCTTTGTCTTTGCAATCAAGTTATTTTGAACAGCTGCTTCTCTGTGTTGTAGCTGCACACAATTTTCAACATGCAATTTTGCCATATTCCACAAAATGTAGCAGGAATCAAACTCAAGAACCTACTGATGAAAAGTGGATTGTCTAACCACTACGCCAACGTGCAAGTGGAAACAGTATGTTCATGAAATAGAGTAGAAGGGATAGCTGAGCATCAACTTTTCTCATAACAAACAGTTTTACTTTAATAATTTTAATTAATGTAACAATCAATCATATTATTATTATCAATTCTACAAAGAAATATTTGAGCCTAAATCCTTGGTACATGCACAGTTTAAATATATGTATATGGTAATTCCCAACACAACACATGTATTACTGCCAACATGAAGGTTTAAGGATAAACATAAAGAATTACACATAACCATTCTCTTGTTTTCCAGCATTAAAACTGTGTCTTCCGTAAGTTTAAATTGTAAATAGCCGTGGATGCGGATGTAACGGATAATATTTCGCAATCATATATATATGCATGACACTAGCCATAGTAAATGATAAAACATATACTAGCATACTCTTCTATAAGTGAAACATTAGAGTACATCCACAGAAACATGGGGATATAAAAAGTCAGCACAGATACAGGCATGATTCTGGTTTCCAACTCATGACCCTGCTGTTGCAAGCTCATGTCTCTAGCCAGTAAGGCATACTTCAGATTGAAACAAACATACAACACAACACAAGCACTATTGGCATCCTAAAGTGTTAATGACCATAATTAAATGAACAATTGCACACACTTTCTTAGTAACAGACATAAGGGTTCATGTTTTGTTTTATAAATATTTAGTTAAGAAAGTCTATGCTAATGCATATCAGAATAATTCACTTTTAGAAATAAACACAATTTTTTTTAAATCAGTGTCGTGAACATAGAGAGCTTGCAGTTATTTATAAGGGATAATTCATAACTGCAGTGTAAATAGGTTGTAGCAATTGAATCCATTGATAAGTTAGTGTGACATGGTTCTCTTAGAAGCTGTTAGATTAAGGGGTTTTTGTGTGCGTTAAACCACCCAGAGGGGGCTGGTAGATAAGAGTAGCACCTTATACTATTTATGGCAGGACGCAAATGTGAAAGCCTTTGAGGATATCTCTTGCAAGACAATGAAATCTAACACATGTATGGGAGGCCCCAGACATGCCGACTGCAGAGACAGGGTTGTATGGTAATGACAGATTCAAGCTGAATAAGGTCACAGGAAGGGGGGGCTGTGGGTCCTGTAGCTTGGTTTTAAAACTGTATTGAAAATGTAACTCGTCGTTCACTCTGAGGGAGTCAATTCGATATTGAAGAGGTCCCATTTTTCCTGCTTCTCCCAGCAACAGAACCTGGATTATAAGTGAGGTATCAATTCTGTGTTTTATCCTTTTTATTTTATAAGAAACAATTGCACTATATTTGTCTGTCTTTTTTATTATATTTTTATCTTAAGCATTGTGGATGTATTTTCCATATTAAATTACACTTAATAAGTTCAAGTCTCTGTGTTCTTACGAATTCACGCGACAGTTTGGTCCAGACGCTACCTAATTGAAACTGTGCAAACCTTGTGGTTCATGTGAACTCTGATTAACGTAACTTGTGCTAGATTAATGCTAGGGAGAACCGAAGGCTTCCTAAATAAGAGTGTCAGCTCTTGTCCGAAAAACCTTGGTGGTGGTAATTAGTATCGCAAAGCTAGTGTGTGGCATAGATAGGGAAGGATTTAATCATTTTAGACAGACCAGGTGGTTGTTGTTTGGTTAACCCTGTGTCACATAAGCGTCACGCAGACTCAGGTTAGTGCTGTTCGTGACAATCAGTATAAAAGGAAGCAACAGATTTTTGCAACCAGCATTGCATAGACCCAACATCAGATTGCGTCATCCGATACCTCAGTGGTCCTATACACCTGCATATACTTGTCTCATTACAATCCACTATAAAAGGCTGCCCCATGCACACAAAGTTGGTTAGGACTTTATAATGTGTTTTTCTGCTGTGGATTTGTATAAACTGTATAACCTGGATGTGTTTCACTCTCTTAACCATAACCTCCTAAGACATATACGACTTACTTAACTTATCTAAGAATAACAACACTGAGACTTATGAAAGTGGCTAAAGAAGGTCACAGTTTAGTAATAGTTAATTGAATAGGTGGCGGTGAAAGTGCACTGTGAGGCAGCTAAATCAAACTGATATTTGGAACCAAGCATGGATGGCTAACGGCCTAATCCACTTAATGGAATAAATCCTTAACTACCTGGCTAGCGCTAAATCTGATGTCAGAGTGACTATGCCCCCTCCTGACTACACAATGACCGCCCTCAGAAGGGGGCCAAGGGATCCTCACCAAAAAGGACCATGAGTCACTTTACTCGAAGGAGGGTAGCACCTGCGGTCAATCAGCGATAACGCTGTAACGATCAGCCGCTGCCCACAGTGACTTCCTACCATGCTGGCTTTCCTTAGGGGACTGGTAGCCCGCCGCAACCTAGCCAACGCATAAACCAGCTAAATGACTGTAAATCCTCTTAATAAAAATAACAACCCTCAGGCCTGATCCTAGAAAAATGTTTTGTCAACTCCACTGGACAAATCTCCATATAAACGTGCAGATACATGTGTAACCATGAACCTTTACCAGCCTGGGGGTAAATGTATCAAGGTCCGATTTTTTCATCGTGTTATAACCGCGGCAAAATCTCGGGCCTAGTTCCCGGAAAATGCCCAGGTTCTTATGCCCAAATGTATGAAAGATAGAGTACAGGTGTGGGCCTAGAAGAGGGATGGTGAGAGGGCATTACCTGAATCAGCTTTTTTTGGCAACAGGGTGGAACCATGAAAACTCTTTTGCTTCCCCCTGTTGCTGCTTCTGGATGGTGCCTTCAGCAGTCTTCTGGTTGCATCCCGCAGCTCTCCAACTCTGCATTGTCTGTCGCCATCTTATTTCGTCTTTTCCTGTCTCTGCTGGCTTTTTCTTCTTTCCCGGCTTTTACTTCCTAAACCGCACCATCCAGAGTGCCATGAAGGTCTCTCTCCGCCGCCAAATCACTGAATCTGCGCTGCATAGGATGGCTATTATGCTATTACCACCCTTTACACAGTTCACACAGGACAACAACCCTCTGACCCCACTGACCAACATTGCTGTATGATTGGATCATATAGCATACTAATCACTTTTTACTTTTGCAATATGGCTGGACCGAAATGCAATATGTAAACTTAATCTCATGTATCTAACTCCCATTGTCCCATAGATTGTAAACTTGTGAGGAGGACCTTCTCACCTCTTTGTCTGTATTACCCGGTATTGTTTATTACTGTGTTTGTCCCCAGTTGAAATGCACTATGAAATTTGCTGGTGCTATATAAATAAATGATGAGGATGATGATGATAGTGTTTTGTGCTTGAGAGCGAGCAGTAGGGTGTTCTCTTCGTTGACTCTGACAAGTACAACCTCCCAAAAAATATAAAATTTGTTTGTTAAGAAATAATTATTAAACTGCCTTGTATTTTTGCCATTACTCTGTCACAAATTTTAGCCAGTCAGTTTGCTGCAGTGTTTGGCCAAAATTGGTGAAAATTTGGAAAGTTGTGAAGAGATCATTAGAAATTAATGTTAATGCTATAAATAGTACTATAGGAGCAAAACAGCTCAAAATCACATAATTTTACCTAATCTTCATAATTTTTAATTAAATCCAGATCTAGAACCAAAACCTTTCAGGATTTTTGGGCAATACTAGTAGCAAAACCAAAACACATAGACGTTTTACAACCAAAACCACATCTAAAGGCAAAACATGCACACATCTCTACTTTTAAATATGTCAGTCTTTCCACCGTGTGCATTTTCAGTTTCCATTTTCATCAAGACCCTGCTAAGCATAAACTAATTTTCTGAGGGTAGTGTCAACAACTGGGAAGCAGACATGTACCTTGAACTGTGCTAGGTGGACAAGTAAGTGCTTGTGCAAATAAAAAGGCTGTTCAGAAATTAGCCATAGCATTCAATTAATACCTTATCCTATTTCCTTTTATTTTTCTTCTAGAATGCAGCTGATCATTGTTACAAGTGGTGATTTTTTTTGTATCAAGCTTTTTATTACATTGTTTGGCATGCACCTGGAAGTGCAATATGAAATACAAATATGAAGGTGCAAATGGATCCCATTAAAAGTTTAGGTTGAGACACAAGGATGGCCCATTTAAATTATTTCTATAATGTCACTCTGTATAAGATAATATAATTTCTGAACTGCTCCACAAAAGAGGTGGAGTTCTTTGGTGGGAATACCTTCACTCCAACCAACTTTTCCTGTCTATCTATGCAAATGTCTGCTCCTCCTCAAACACCACCATCCTGCGTCATAAACCTATGTATATGTGCAAATAGAGGCACAAGGCTGCTTTTGTACTGCACAGCGGACATTTTGTACTTCATAGGTGACCTCCAATATCTTGAAGCAGTGAGTCCAGTGTCAAACAAATTTGTTAGGGGAAGGTCTGCATATACATAATTGTACTTAATGTATAATACAGGTGCCATCAATGAACTAATATTTTTTGTTTGTTTATTTTTTTGATCATTTTGGACCTTAGGGATTTTATAGGGAGATTGCAAACCCAACATTGCTAGATATTGAGATGCAGTATCCAGAGAATGCCATAACTGACCTCACTCGGAACAACTTCAAACATTACTTTGAAGGTGATGAAATTGTGGTTGCCGGTCGCTTAACCAATAATGACTTGGACTCATTTATTGTGGATGTAAAGGCACAAGGGGTAAGTACAAATCTGTGCTGTGTTTGGCAGAACACATATTAATGTATGTGACTAGATGCACAATAAAACAATAGGATACATATATTAATTTCCCTCCTTGATTATTGTAATGATTTATGCTATACAAGAAGAGCCAAAAGACTGGCACTTAAAATTACTTGTTGCACTGAATCATTGAGTTATGCTTTTTCTTATATTTTACAGTGATTGATAAAGTGGTTAGCATACTTTACAAACCTTTTTCTAGTAGCTAGTGTAAAATATAGACACCATTCTCTGGTGGCTTGTTTATAATAAAGAACCCATTCTCAGTTGGTTGGCGTACAATATAGGTCCTATTCTTTGGTAACTAACATACAATTCATATCCACATTTTGCTGTCTAGTGCACAATGCAGATCACATTCTCTGTTGGAAAGTGTATAATACACACCATTTTTCTGTTGACTTTTGTACAATACTGAACTCCCCCAGGGTGCCAGTGTACTATATTGAATCTGAATCAGGTGGCTAATATGTACAATACAGAACCTCCTTCCTGATGACCAGTGTACAAGCTAAAACTAAGGTGATCGGTGTACTGAAACAAGGAGAGGACTCCTTGTGGTCATTGTACAAAGCCGACTACATTTCTGGTGACTAGTACAAATCAGATCCCTTCCTGGTGGATAGCATAGTATTCTGGAGACGTTCATTTATATTTATTTATATATCTATATATATATATATATATATATATATATATATATATATATATATATATACACATATGTATATATCTATATATCTAAATGTATGTATATATATATGTATGTACATATATATATATATATATATATATATATATATATATATAATATAAAAGCCTAGTGGCGTGTGTTAGTCTGTGTGTGGGAAAAAAAACAAGCTGCAGCGCCACCTGCTGGGCTGAGTTATGCACTGACCTACTAAATTCTTTGCATTATCTAATATATAAAAGTAAAAGCCTAGCGGCGTGTGTTAGTGTGTGTGTGTGTGTGTGGAAAAAACTATTTTCTCAGAAAGGGCTCATCCAATTGACCTGAAATTTGGTATACTGACATTACTTGACAAAAAAATTAGAATAGTAAAGTCAGTTAACTTCCATCATTCCCCCTTCCTCCCGTGGGAGGGGTAGTAAAGGTAGTAAAGGCTAAATTTACGAGTTGAGGGGTCAAACTCATTTTCGTGCGGTAATTTTACCTCATGAACACACATTAAAAAGGGCGCTTGCGTCGGGAAGTAACGCTCTTCCCCTGAGGAGGCTTGGGCTAGGCCCAAATGCATGACAAGAACCTTTTTAAGACCATAAGTAGCTTGATTTGACTAGAATGCATGAGTATCATGCACGGGTTAACTTGTGTGTATATATATATATATATATATATATATATATATATATATACACACACCGTATATATTTTAAGGGTGTGCACCAGGCACTTTTAGTGTTTTGGGTTCTGATTAGCTTGAGGTTTTGGGTTCTGATATGTTTTGGCAAAACACCTGACGAAAGGTTTTGGTTCTGATTTAGGGTTTTGGGTTCTGATTTATTTTTAAAAAAGCATAAAAAGTGATAAAATCTAGTTTTTTGTTTGTTTTCACTCCTACGCAATTATTAACCTCAATAACATTCAATAACAATCATTTCCACTAATTTCCAGTGTATTTGGAACACCTCACACCTCACAATATTGTTTTTAGTCCAAAACGTTGGACCGAGGTAGCTTTCTGGACTGCGTAGTGGAGTGGCCCCGGTACCTAATTTGGTACCGGGGCCACTATAAAAAAACCTTAACTGGTCTCAATTCCACTGCACAGCTATCTGGACTGCGTAGTGTAGTGGCCCCGGTACACAATTTGGTACCGGGGCCACAATAAAAAAACCTTAACTGGTCTGAATTTCACTCTACAAATGGCTGATCCTACATCCTCTGCAGCATATACAGGGTGTAGTTCTAACACGTCAATACCTCTTGTTTTTGACGATGACAGGTCATTTTAATAAATTTTGTATTTGGCCCCAACATTGAATGTAGTTTAATATCTGATACGCATCTATCTGGACTGCGTAGTGGAGTGTCCCCGGTACCCAATTTGGTACCGGGGCCACAATATAAAACCCTCAACTAGTCTGAATACCACTGCACAGATGGCGGACACAGGATGCACGTCTAACACCAACATAGCAGTTAATGCCGCAGTTATTTTTTTTTGGAACTACAAAAAAAAAAACGAAGCAATAGAAATGGCAGTTCGTCTTTTTTAGAAATACAGAAAGAAAGAAAGAAAGAAAGTAGTAATAGAAATGGCAGTTCCTCTTTTTTTGAAATACAGAAAGAAAGTAGTAATAGAAACGGCAGTTGCTCTTTTTGGGAACTACATATAGAATGAAAATATCAATAGAAATGGCAGTTCCTCATTTTGGGAACTACATATAGAATGAAAATATAAATAGAAATGGCAGTTCCTCTTTTTGGGAACTACATATAGAATGAAAATATCAATAGAAATGGCAGTTCCTCTTTTTGGGAACTACATATAGAATGAAAATATTAATAGAAATGGCAGTTCCTCTTTTTGGTACCTACATATAGAATGAAAATATCAATAGAAATGGCAGTTCCTCTTTTTGGGAACTACATATAGAATGAAAATATTAATAGAAATGGCAGTTCCTCGTTTTTTGAACTACACAAACAATGAACGTAGTAATAGAAATGGCAGTTCCTCTTTTTGGGAACTTAACAAGAATTAGAGCATTTTTTTTATTCAGAAATGATGAGTCTCTCTATTAGAGTGTAATGCCCCTTAAAACTCCTTTAAATAAAATAGTACGTATTCTAGGAGACCCTGTTTATATATTTAAATTGGTTCTGCAAAAATATGCATGATGATCACTGTACAGAGATCTGTAATAGAGCAGCATTTAAAGTGGCCTGATTAAAGGTCATGTAAGATCTTAAAGCACTCACAATTATATAGATACTGTATTCTCGTTAAAGACGCTGCCTAACGTGTATAAAAGTTGGCACTTATATAGCGCTTGCTTCACTGGGTGATGTGAGCAAGCGGAGTGTGTTAATATGTAGAGACCCTATCTAAACAATAATATTATAGAACAAATAGCAGCGCTGTATACGCTGTGTGTAGGTAAGGTAAGGATCTGAAATACCATGACACTCTGTTTAGCCTAATCCCTGACAATGTAATATCACGGAAAGCCTATTTGATTATCAAGGCCAATGGCTAGCTTCTGCTAAATCAGACAGAGTATGCAGCGCACGTCTAACACCAACATAGCTGTGCCGGTGACATGGCCTGCAGGAATATCTCTGATGGAGATAGAACTAGGCCCCAAAGAGCACATAATGCCAAAAAAAAGAGTTGCAAGATGGTATTGTCCTTGGGCCCTCCGACCCACCCTGATGTTGTTGAAATAGGACATGCACACTTTAACAAACCAATCATTTCAGCGACAGGGCCTACCAAACTACTGTGGCTGAAATGATAGGATGTCCCTAGGTGGTCAAGATCCTTACCCCTGCTTATTTGAGCTTTACATAAGCTACATATGGCCATACATTTGTTGTCCGGTTTCGGATAAAAATAACTCCAAACAGAAGAGGTGGATTTTTGGGTCTTCTGACCAGGCATGACGATGGGCTTTTTCATCCCATGGACAACAACTGTTTCCCCCCCTGGTGGCTCATTTATGATAACCACATCAGCATCCTCCTCGTCAAGTTCCTCCACTACGCAAGCTACATCAATAGCCTCCTTGACACCTTGATTATCCAAATCTGAATCTACACTGTGGGTCATCCTTCCAGCATATGCAGAGGGTGTGCTGCAAATGGTGGATGGAGTCACCTCTTCCCGTACAGTGATGGGAAGGTCAGGCTTCGCAACCACCAACACCCTTGGACTCGCCTTGGGGATTTGTGATGTCATCTGTTTAGAAGACAGAGTTGTTTGCTGTTTTATTGTTGTTGCTGACAGCATAACTCTTACATTTTTTTGAGGGGGGGGAGGAGGAGGGCTTAGATCCTTGGGTGAAGCTGAACCACTAGTCCTGAACACGGGCCAGGGCCTAAGCCGTTCCTTGCCACTCCGTGTCGTTAATGGCATATTGGCAAGTTTATGTTTCTCCTCAGATGTTTTCAATTTTCTTTTTTTGCTAATTTTAGTCAACTTTGGGTTTTTGGATTTTACATGCCCTGTACTAGGAGATTGGGCATCGGCCTTGGCAGACGACGTTGATGGTATTTCATCGTCTATGTCATGACTAGTGGCAGCAGCTTCAGCATTAGGAGGAAGTGGTTCTTGACCTTTCCCTACTTTATCCTCCAAATTTTGGTACTCCATTATATGCAGCACAAGAGAGCGTACCCCTAAACCACACACACTGGGCAAAGCCTTTACAAATTATCTGCGGCACAGGAGAGTACCACTGGACTGTAGTTATACAGCAGTACCTATTTTTAGTGACAGCTGGAAGAGTGAACGTAATGTGACTTTGAATTGAAATAGTACTACCTATTTTTTGTGACAGCTGCAAGAGTGAACGTAGTGTGACTTTGAATTGAAATAGTACTACCTACTTTTTTCAACCTAATTTTTTTTTTTTCGTATAATTTTTTTATTTTTTTTATATTTATTTTTTTATAACTTTTTAATACATTTTTTATAACTTTGGAATAATTTAGAAATAACAATGCCCTTAGCAGAACAGAGCACAGGACACAGCACCACTGGAATCAGCAGGACACAGCACTGCACAAAGCACCACTGGACTCAGCAGGACAGAGCACAGGACACAGCACCACTGGACTCAGCAGGACAGAGCACAGGACACAGCACCACTGGACTGGACTGAGCAGAACACAGCACAACACAGCACGAGAAATCACAGGACAGAGGACCACCTAACACACCCTCCCTCTTCCCTGATCAATGCCCGAGTGAAGATGGCGGCGGCAAGCGGGGAATTTAAAGGATCCGGGTATCGCGAGATCCGACAGCGGCATTATGAGTCAGAGCATCGTTTTAAGTTTCGGAATCGGCGGGAATACCCGGACATCGCTCGGATCTGACTCGGAATCACACTGTTCGGGTGGGCTCGGATTCCAGACATTCGAGCCCGCTCATCCTTAATATATTTGTACAAATTTGAGATGTTATAGAAAAATTTATTTCCCTGTGCAAACTGGGTAAGGTAATGTTAGCATTTACCACTGAGACTTTCAAACCGCATCTTTGTATTGTCATTAGGTGTAAGTATACATACTTTTACATCTGATGTACATATGGAACAAATACAGTGTGCTTTGTACAAATCTTCAGAAAGGTCCGACTCAACATACACACTTAAATCTAAATGGTTAGACGTGACTTTGCTTGGGAATATGAGAGTTTCCTGTGTTTAACGCTCCGTGAGGAACACTGACCAGGAAAATCTATGAACATTGTAGATATGTATACAAGTGTTAGGACAGGTATAGCAGTTACACTACAGCGTTCAGAGGCACAGTTTTATATTCCACTGACCTTAATGAATGTTTTCTGTACTATTCATTTTTTTTTTTTTGCTGGAATAGGCTGATAAATCTCTGAAATACACTGAAAATGTTTTACTTGAAAAAAAGGACAGTGTGCGAAAACAGCAGGAATACATCTTTGGTGACTTCACAGAGAGACTCTGGGCTTACCTTACTATACAACAGTTGCTGGAGAAACGGTATGTAAATAGGTGAAATAGATGATAACTACCAATGTGGGGGCTTCACTCGGTTAGCAGCCAAATATGTATCACTGAAGATCCACTGGTACTTCAAACATTAACATATACAACACACAAATGTATACATACATGTGGCGCTGCCTCTACGCACAATGGGTATGTACTTTGAGGGTGGACGTGTCTGGTAAGGTCTCCCAGACAATTGATATGGGGTGCCCTTCACATACACTGCTGGATGATTGTGGATAGACAAATACAGTACATGTCCTTAGCAGTTATCTGAAATACAAGGTATTCGCATACCCAAAAAAACGGAGATGATAGTGCAATCTGTTTAACATATATCATCAAACAACATGTAACTGAGGTATCCAGATAAAATCCCATGTGTAGATATATTAGACGGCACCCTGATTCGTGACACCTCCCTTTCGGGTGTATGCTTACTCAAACACAGCTGTAATCACGCCCTCAAGTATTGAGTGAATTTTCCCTCGCCATCACAGTTCTCACTGACGAAGTATCTCACCCGGAAAAAAATGGAAGAAAACAAATCTAGCGTATTACCCTTTAATTAAAAACAATGTGGGTAAAAACATAGACAGATGGACCCGTACCAGGGAAAGGAGGTATAATCGCATTCAACAAGGTAAGTGTTTAGCATCAAAGTCCTCTCACCACCGCGAACTCCACCGATATCCCCCACTCTGTCGGGTCTCACTGTCCTCCAAATAAAACCCATTATTATTTGATTCAGATAACAGCTCACCAGTGCCAATAGCTCCCAGGAAATTTGACTTAGAGAGGATTGTCTTTTCAGCATCAAGCTGTGGTGAGTCTTCCATGTATGCTCTGGATAGCGCATCAGCTTTCCCATTTCGGGATCCAGGTCTATAAGAGATAACAAAATCAAAACTATTTAGGAATAAACTCCATCTGGCTTGTCGCGGAGAAAGTCTTTTCGCAGACCGAACAAACTCTAGATTCCGGTGGTCAGTAAGCATGGTAATTTGATGTGCAGCACCTTCAAGCAAATGTCTCCATTCAGTAAATGCAGCCACAATGACAAATAGTTCCTTATTTCCCACATCATAATTTCTTTCTGAAGCAGTCATTTGACGAGAGAAAAAAGCGCATGGATGTAATAACATCTTCTCTCCTATTCTCTGTGATAATATTGCCCCTACTGCTGAATCTGAAGCATCTGCCTCAAAGATGAAAGGTAGTTCTGGGTTGGAATATATTAATATGGGATCTGTAGTAAACTTTGTCTTAAGCAGAGAAAAAGCCCCTTCAGCTTCTGGAGACCAATGGAAAGACGATCCCTTCTTGGTTAGTTGAGTGAATGGCGTCACAATCTTTGAAAAGTCTTTAATGAAACGTCTATAGAAGTTGGCAAACCCTACAAACCTTTGTACCTCTTTTACGTTTCTTGGAGCTGGCCAATCTACTATAGCCTGGACCTTGCTAGGGTCCATTCTCAAACCTTGAGGTGAGATGATATAGCCCAAGGACTGAAACTGTGTTTGGTGGAATTCACACTTCTCCAGCTTAATGTCCAAACAGTGTCTGCAAAGACATTCCAGTACAGTTCGAACCTGTTGCTGATGCTCCTCTTGGGAATTTGAGAAAATTAGTATGTCATCGAGATAAATGACAACAAATTGGTCAATTAGATCTTTAAAAACATCATTCATGAAATGTTGGAATGTAGCAGGAGCATTGCACAGTCCAAAGGGCATCACCAGATGTTCAAAATGTCCATATTTACATCGAAAGGCAGTCTTCCATTCATCGCCAGATCGTATGCGAACTAAATTGTATGCCCCTCGTAGATATAATTTTGTGAAAATTCTTGCTGAGCGAAGCCTCTCCAGTAATTCTGAAATAAGTGGGAGTGGATAGCGGTTCTTGATTGTCACTTTATTCAACGCTCTATAGTCAATACATGGTCGTAATGAACCATCCTTCTTTTTCACAAAGAAAATAGGTGCACCTGCTGGAGACGTAGAAGGACAAATAAAACCTTTTTCCAAACTTTCATCCACATAATTTTTGAGGACCTTTAACTCTGGCTCGGCTAATTGATAAATACGTCCAAAGAGTATAACAGCCCCAGATAACAAATCCACAGGACAATCATAGGGTCTGTGAGGTGGTAATTTGTCAGCATTCCTCTTACTACAGACATCAGAAAAGTCCTTATATTGTGGAGGTAGCTGGTCCAAAACATGAGGAGGGGAATTATATAACTTGCTCACCTCTTCAACGGAGGATTCAGGTTTAGTCTCCAGAACATATGTTTCTTGTGAAAAAGAAATAGTCTTTGATTCCCAGTTAATGGATGGATTATTTGCAGCCAACCAAGGAATTCCCAGAATAATAGGAAACTGGGGAGAAGAAATCAGTAAGAATATCAGAGTCTCATGATGGTTTGGCTCAATTACGAGGTCCAGGGGTTCGGTTTCATGAGTAACTGGACCAGAGTTCAAAGGAGAACCATCCACAGTTTCCATTAATACTGGTATCTGTTTCTTTCTAAATTCAATCTTATTTCTCTTAGCAAACATAATGTCCATAAAATTGCCGTTTGCACCAGAGTCCACCATAGCTGTACTGGAAATGCAGTATGCACCGATCTGGAATCGAATTGGAATTGAGAAATGTGAGTTATTATTCTCCTTATTCTTCTCAGTTGATGCTAAAGAGGAGAGACAAGGAATAATTGCATTCACATGCTGAGGAATGTCGGAAATCACAGACTCCTGGTCTGAAAAGTCTGCATCTGCTAAGCTAGCCACTGTCTTCTGAGGTCTTCTAGGACAATTTGAGACATAATGTCCTGGTTTTCCACAATAAAGGCACAAGTTCTCTTGACGTTGTTGCTCCATTCTCTCATTGGAACTACGTTTGTGAAGTGTGTCTACTTGCATGGGTTCAGACTCAAATTCTGTAGTGGATTTTACCTCAGAATTCCCATAATAGTTTGAAGTTGTGGGTTCTCGATAACCGGGGTATGTCCAGGTTAAGGCCTTCCTTTCTTGTCGTCTCTCAATCAGACGAGCATCAATTCGAATGCAATGGATAATGAAAGGCTCAAGTTCAGTTGGTGCCTCTGCTCGGGCTAATTCATCTTTAATGGTCTCAGAAAGTCCCCTACGGTAGACAGACAGCTGTGCCTCAGAATTCCAAGTAGTATCAAGGACCCATCTTCGAAAGTCTGCAGTATATTCCACAACTGAGCGTCTCCCCTGAAGTAATTTCAATAATGTTTTTCAGCAGTATCTTTCCAGTTCGGATCATCAATGGTTTGTTTCATTACTTTGAGTAAGTCATCAAATTTCTCTAATATTGGACTAAAAATTTCAATATAAGGAGAGGCCCATGCAAGGGCAGTGTCCTTTAGTAGTAAAAGCATACACCGACTTTTCAGACTGGAAATGGGACTCATACAGTTGGAAATGCAGCTGGCATTGATTGATAAATCCGCTGAACTTTTGAGGGTCCCCTCCAAACCGGGCTGGTGAGAGAGGGAGAGCAGCAGGGGATGGTGAAGTTACAGGCACTTGTGGTGACCCCTTCTCCAACTCTGAGATACGTTCCTCATGTTGAGACAGTCTAATTATAAATTCCTGGTAACCACTATGTGCGTCACGGATTTTTTGTGAGATAACTTAAAACTCTTGATTAACCTGTGATTCAAGAGCCAAAAAACTGTCCTTCAGGAATTTCAGCTCTGCCTGACATTCAATTAGCACGGTGGTTAAACTTGCCACGCACCGCTTAACAGGTATATCTTCGGCGGGATCCATTTCAAGGCTTGAGTATCCTGTAACGATACTGGTGGTATTACCTGAAGCCCAATAGCCGAGTAGATATTCAGAGAGTAGTCAGATGTTTTTCCGGGTCGGTACACAAGAGGGTAGTCAGACGTTTGCCGGGTCGGTACACAAGCAGGTAGTCAGAGATGCAAGGTAGAGGAGCAGGTAGCAGGAGCTGAGCAAGCAGAATACTCAAGCATAGGTCTGAACCAGGAAGTGTCATTAATAGGCCCAAACAGGAAACAGAGTGAGAAAGGAGATGTACATATTTATTTTAGTGTTATTTGCAACTCAATTATCGTGCTGGAGTGAAAGGAAGTATAAATATAGCGTTCATTTGCAAAGAAATGGCCTTGTGCAATACCCACCCATGCACGCCAGGGCCACACACAGGAGATGGTGACAGGGGATTACAAATAAAGAGTGCATATTGATCCCTACATACATTAAATATAATAGAGTACAGTTAAACAGGTTATTTATATGTGTGTATATGTATATCTATATATAGACATATATATATATATATATATATATATATATATATATATATATATATATGTATGTACATATATAAATATATATATATATATACATGTAAATATATATATATATATATATATATATATATATATATATATATATATATATATATATATATATATATTGTTATCCAGGATCACACAGTGGACTTTTTAAGTGGAAACAATATTTGAATATTTGTTTAATGAGACTCACAGATCCAGTTATATATTTTTTTAAATACATCAATCTTTAAATAACTCCCAATGTGAACTGAATATATTAGAGATCAACTCCCTAAAGAATAGCTTGTCAAAGTATATTGATAGTTTCCATGCAGCCACATGAAAATAAACTGCCTGCTTAGATTAATGATGCTACTAAAGTTACAAGGACATATGACTATCACTGTCAAGTTTGGTGTGTACATACTAAATAAACAACAAAAGGAGAGGGTTATTTGTCACATTATACAACTTCCATTGATACATTTTGTCTTAAACAACTAAACACTTAAATAACAGGTATTTGAACTATATTTTAAATTGCAGTGTCATTGAGAAGTAAACATGTTTTAGAATATGTTATGTAGCACAAAAAGGGAAACATAAATATGTTCCCTGTCATATACATTTTGCAAATTCTAACTATTTATTGAATAATAATACCATTTTATATGCCTGATCTTTGCTTTTCACATTTACATAATTACATGGTTCTGTTTTGTTTTTTTAAATTGGTTTTGTTCGTTATCTTATGTTCAGCTCCTAGCATTCCTACAGTATGATTTATTTGTGTGTATAGAAATGTTCACTTCCAAGGCAGGATTTGGGACTGTAATTATATTTTAGGCATTTTATGTTCCATTTTTACATTTGGTTATTAATGGAGTTGTAAAATCTTTTTGCATATTTTGGGATTTAAATACAAATGTTAATTTATTTTTAGTCAAAGCTATATATTTTATATTAAGTAATAATAGTTTTATTTTTTATGGCAATTTGTGTTTATAATGGATTGGTACTGCAATGGGCACCAGGTCCACCCTTCGCTACACAAATTTATTTATAGACTATCGGGACTACAGACAAATGTATAAGCACTTGGGATATCAATTGATAAAAAACATTGTTTAACTTTTAACAATACTATAATTGTACTAAAATGTCTTTCACTGTCTGTCTCTCGTAAAAGGAAAAACATTTTTACCAAATGTTAATCGTTTATAGAGGCATTGCTGTAGAGGGTACATTATAATATATATAGCTGTGATTATATTTGTTCAATATGTGTTTCTAACATTATTTTGTTTTATCCAAGAATTTATGCTGATCCATCAGAAAAAGCAAACCTAACAGCACAGGCTCTTGACCTCTCCCTTAAGTTTAACTTTGTGACTCCTCTAACGTCAATGATAGTTACAAAACCAGAGGAGAAAGAGAAGGAATCGGAAACATTAATCGCCAATAAATTTGTGGATGGTAGGAAAATTCATTATGACCATAGCAAAAAAATACAGCAAATAAATCGCTTTTTAAAAAATTAATTAAAAAAAATAAATAAATAGTTTTTCTTTTAAAAACCTAATATAAATGCATCTCTGTAAATGCAAAAACATTGTGTACCATATATTCTGGTGTGTGCAAAAGTTAATGGAACAAGTTAAATTTTTCTGTAAATAGTAAAGGAAAGAAAATCTACAATAATTGAATTAGGATGTAGTCAATACATGACACCTTTTTTGTTTATGTCTGTGTGTTACATACCACTCTTGGTTCCACTGCCTGCGATGCTGAGCACATATTCAAATTGATGAGTCCCTTTTTACTGTTGATCTACAGGAACTGGCAAATCCTTATTTTTATAGCATCTCTTTAAAATATATGCACTTTCAAATACATCATCATTGGCCTCATTTCTTTCTCACTTGAGGAGCATTTGTGTCTCTCTGGATGACACTCTGGATGTCTCTCTGTCTCTCCGAATGAATTCACGGGCCTCATTTAGAGTTTGGTGTAAATATATAACTTTTGTCTGTATTTTGAGTTGCACGTATATTAACTCAACCCTAATATGCTATTATAACTGCTTTCTAGGGTGCCCAGAGCTGAATGACATTGTTCTCAATTGAAAAGGAGGTTTTACAAGCCACTCAGCCAATTGAAAGTGCTTTCACATAATAGCCACTTGTAATTGGCTGAGGATTGGGATAAAGTCATTTTCTGTTATGAATCCTCTTTCAGATTGTTTGGTGCATCTGGAAAAAGCGAAGCCCCCACTGGGATACCTCCATTACAATCATCTATCATGTCACCAATGCTGATATACCTACGCCTCCTGTATAAGACTACCAAGATTTAACATCTGTGTGGATCAGTTGGACCTTACAAGTATATTTGGGACTGTTGTTGCTTTAGGAACATATTTGGGATGCTCATTCTGGACTATTTTATATTGAAGGATGATATTTGATTAATTATATGATATATACTTCATCCGACATTGATGTTTGTTTAGAAGTGTTGATTGATTACCAGTGTGTTTTTCCACAAGATTGCTGCGTCAATAGGTGTGACACTCAGGTTGAAGTATTAGGATTAGAACCTTTATTATTTATGGTGAAGTTTATTAAAAAGAACAGTTGGGACACCAACTTCAGTGTTTTTAATTGTATTACCTCTGGACTAAGTCATGGAAGACAATTCTCATAAAAGTATGTTGTGGAAAAGTTTTAATTTTAATTTCAATTTAAATACATGTTTTTTAATCTTTTGTGTTTTATTTACTTATTTACTATATATTAGTATCCTGGGGTATGGGTCTTAGTGACCCGGATTCTATTACACTGGCACCACTGCAGAGTTGCCACTCCAGGTTCTCGATTTTTATTACCATTACCCTGGTATGAAAGGCCCAAAGGTGCCATGAAGATCCTAGTGCTTTTCAGAGTAGGTTTGGTAGTTTCTTGGAGCGAAAGGCACACAGTTGGTAGTAACGTTGTGCTGAGCAGGCTTTGTGTAGTTCACATTATGAAATAATGCTGCAGGGTTCTCTCTGTGAAGAATCCAGTGTTTGTTGCTGGTTAACACTTTTAAAGGGCGGCACTGTTCTCATTATTGCCCTAATTAGCTGGAAACAGTCAAGACTGTATAGCGCTTATGATGAATATTGACCCTATGGCTGGTTACTCACTAATGTGATCATTATCATCATATAAATAACTAGGATGCATCTCTGAATGGTAAGCTTAATTTTAGTGTGTTGACGAACACTGTACTACACTTTCACGTGAACACCCCCAATCTGCATCTTCAGGAGAAAGGGACCACAAGTGCAAGATACAGATAATTACATTTAGGTACAAGTTTTGGCGCATGCTCTGTGTGTCAAATCACGTTTTTAAATGGCGCAAATGGACTTATGTCCAACTCTAAATGAGACCCCATGTGTTTATTTTTGCACAGACATTTTGTGAGATAATTTACACTCAGAATTATTTTGATAACAACCAAAGACACTCATATAGCTCATACATTTGAACTATAAAACTGTTTGTATGGGCTTATAAAAACAGTCTATGTTCTAACTTGTGAAAGTTGTTTAAAAATGTATTTATTGTTAATATTGATTAACAACCTCCCTGTTACATAATCTTACAGTTTGATAATCTTTATTTTATTGGTGATTACAGGATATTCCTCTGTGAATGTACCTTCTTCCTCAGTAAATGTACCTCCTTCAGCATCACAGAGTAAGGTTTTACTTCTTTAAATATTATAAAAATTATATTATTCTTGTTCACTCTATGTTAGTGAATTACATTTGTTTTTTGACGTCGTAAAAAGTTGCAAAGTTAAAAAGGGTAATTTCCTGACTTGTAAAATTATACCTGGCATCGCATATGTTGTGTCACAGCAAGAGCCAATTTGTGTGTAAATGCACCTATGATTAAAGTAGAAAATTGATCTGCATGACATGTAGAGTTGTATGATGGGCTGTAATCGAACAATTTGCCAAGACTTAAAAAAGCTTTATGAGAGTGGTCACCAGTGTGCGCAAGGCAGTAAAATAGGTACATTAGCACCTAAGACTCAGCATACTCTGATTGTCTTCATAGGCTTCCCAGCTCTTCTGTGGCTAGAGCTAGGAAGAATGAATGCAGACTCTTTTTGCTCAACCAAGTATTTGGCAGTTGTGAAAGTGGGTACCACTAAACACCTGCAAATATGGACTGCCTCTTGGCACTTGGACCGCGTTAGATTGATCAATAGTTACTCCACTCTGTGGTCCACGATGTCTCTTCTCTTCTATGGCTGCTCTTCTCTATAATATCACTTTCCTCTATGTCAGCACTGCCCTCTCTGACTGTACTATCCTCTATGTCAACTCTCTCCTCTGACAGTATTTTCCTTCATAGCAGCTCTCTCTTCTATTCCCACTATCCCTACTCTGGAAGTTCTATTTTCTGTGACAGATCTTTCCTTTATAGCTGTTCTCTCTACTCTGGTAGTACACCCCAGCTTCTGTCTCCTCCCTTGCACCAAAGCAGCCTGTCTTGGCTGGCTCTAACGTCCCATTGCTTATAACACCTCGGGTATACTTGGGGGAGGTTGTCTCCAGCACAGCTCCCGCGGATGGACAAGACCACCCCAGACCACAAATTCCTCCTCCTTTCTCTCTCCGCTATAGGGTCCTGGCTCTTTAGTGCTAGTCACTCCCGGGAACGGGTGTTACATAGACATCAAGACTTTTTTTAATGTTTGGATAATCAAATACCATAGAGTAGATGTTAAAATTCTCTTCTGTCTCAGAAACTATAGCATTGGGTTTATAAATGAAAACATTTAATCAGACTATTAGTATAACTTATTACATTGTAATACATTTTGATATTTTAATATTCATTTTAACAGGTAACAAATATCAGTCATCTTCTTCATCAAACTGGGGTAAGATATTCCTTGTTCTTAAAAATAAAAATCACATTTAATCTGTATGTTAATTTTGTATCTGTGGTTGTTGATATTTGGTGTCCTCACAATAACAAACATAAATAATTGCTATTGCAACTTGGCTCTTACTACAGGGGTTGTTTACTGAATAACAAGGATCAATATAGTGATGTCTAATTAGATGGTAAGTATAAATCCTTTTGTGCAGTGTAGGGAGTTGTGATTAGTAGGGATTGATGGTGTTTGCTAAGTAAAGAAAAACTGCTTTCGAGACTCCCTCTTAACTGTCTTGCATTAACAGAAAATAATTAACCCATTCAATACATATTAATTAACTGCCCAGTGGTGGGCACTCTAATCTCAAATGCCTTGGTGCCATAAAGACATGAGATAATTTTGCTTGGATGCTCCCTATAATGCATTAGGCAATGGTACAAAATGAACTCACAGCCTAACTCTGGGGAACCTATTCTTATCCTTAGTAATGTAGTATATGGAAGAATAAGAATATGATATACCCTATGATTACTAGCCTAGTGTTTTGGGCAGTAGTCAAGGTAACCATTGGGGACTATAATATTAGCTGTATAAGGTGTAATTTAAACCCACCTGCATGGATGTTTCCATCCACCATGCTGTCAGGGGTTTGAGAATGTGTATGTTGGCCTAGGGGCTACGAATCCCCTGACTAGTATGCCTGTGTAAAAGAATAAAAAATAAACTATCCATCTTTACTTAACAAAATATTGTAATAGATCCTTAGCATATACCACACTTTGCATACACAACTGATTCTCTTCAGTCTCATTTTTTAACCCAATCGATCTTGAACAAAAGCCCTTGATGATCTGTTTACATCAGTTGTAATTAAATTTGTAAAGAAAAAGCAATGATTGAAGTCTTTGATTCGAAAATGAAAAATGCTCTTATTTCAAGCACCCAGACAGACTTCAAGAGATAGTTGGAAATGGTGCCAATGTATTTCTCACTGTTTGCGATGAATCTAATTGATAGAAAAAAAAAATTACTAATCAGATGCAAGGAAAATGGTATTAAGTATTTCAAACATTTTTATTATTATTATTGTTTATTTATATAACACTACTATATTATGCAGCACTGTACAGAGAATATTTATCATTTACATTAGTCCCTGCGTCATTGGAGCTTACAATCTAAATTCTGTAACACACAAGCATTCACACTCTAGGACAGTGGTTCCCAAACTTTTGCAGTTCGCGGCACCCTTAGAGTCTCCAAATTTTTTCAAGGCACCCCTCCAAAATAATTATTGAGCAGTCCTGTTTTAGAAGTAGTTGGGTCAAAGAATTGTAATAAGTATTTAGGTCAGGACAGAAATACTTATTTAGTTGTATGCAAAAATGCCCCCTCTGCATCCAGATACTCTGCCCTCAGGCACTCTGCCCCCTCTGCATCCAGACACACTGCCCCCTCTGTCACGCTGTCCCCCCTCCTCTGCTCTGTCACGTTGTTCCCCCTCCTCTGCCCTCTCTCACAATGTCCCCCTCCTCTGCCCTCTCACACGCTGTCCCCTCCTCTGCCCTCTCACGCTGTGTTCCCCTCCACTGCCCCTCTCACGCTGTGTCCCCCTCCTCTGCCCTCTCACGCTGTGTCCCCCTCCACTGCCCCTCTCACGCTGTGTCCCCCTCCACTGCCCCTCTCACGCTGTGTCCCCCTTCTCTGCCCCACTATGCCCCTCCTCTGCTCTCTGTCCCCCTCCTCTGCCCCGCTGTCACCATCCTCTGCTCTCTGTCCCTCTCCTCTGCCCCGCTGTCCCCATCCTCTGCTCTCTGTCCCCATCCTCTGCCCTCTGTCCCCCTCCTCTGCTCTCTGTCCCCCTCCTCTGCTCTCTGTCCCCATTCTCTGCTCTCTGTCCCCCTCCTCTGCCCCGCTGTCACCCTCCTCTGCCCCGCTGTCACCATCCTCTGCTCTCTGTCCCCCTCCTCTGCTCTCTGTCCCCCTTCTCTGCTCTCTGTCCCCATTCTCTGCTCTCTGTCCCCATCCTCTGCTCTCTGTCCCCCTCCTCTGCTCTCTGTCCCCATTCTCTGCTCTCTGTCCTCCTCCTCTGCTCTCTGTCACCATTCTCTGCTCTCTGTCCCCCTCCTCAGCCCCGCTGTCACCATCCTCTGCCTCGCTGTCACCATCCTCTGCTCTCTTTCCCCCTCCTCTGCCCTGCTGTCCCCATCCTCTGCTCTCTGTCCCCATCCTCTGCTCTCTGTCCCCATCCTCTGCTCTCTGTCCCCATCCTCTGCCCCACTGTCACCATCCTCTGCTCTCTGTCCCGCTCCTCTGCTATCTGTCCCCATCCTCTGCTCTCTGTCCCCATCCTCTGCCCTCTGTCCCCCTCCTCTGCCCTGCTGTCCCCATCCTTTGCTCTCTGTCCCCATCCTCTGCTCTCTGTCCCCCTCCTCTGCTCTCTGTCCCCATCCTCTGCTCTCTGTTACCATTCCCTGCCCCGCTGTCGCGATCCCTCTCACTCTGCCCCGAGCCAGGCGCCAGCCATTAAAAAAAAAGGAACACAGAAACTTACCAATCCGTCAGGCGCCAGGACCCAGCAGCCTCCTATCTCCCAGCAGCTTGTTACTGACGTCGATATTCAGTGACAGCTGCGGGAGAGAGGAGGCTGCTGGGTCTCGGCGCCCGGCGGATTGGTAAGTTTCTGTGTTCTCTTTTTTTTTTGTGGCTGGCCCGCGACACCCCAGTGACAGCGCCGCGGCACCCCTGGGAGCCGCGGCGCACAGTTTGAGAACCACTGCTCTAGGATCTATTTTAGTCAGCAAGAACACATGCAAACATTGGGAGAACATATAACTTCACACAGACAGGACTCTGGTTGGGAATCAAACCCATAATCAAGTGCAGTGAGGCAGCAATTCTAACCACTGTGCCACTGTGCTGAACTTTAAATAGCTGTTTGTTTGTTTTTTTACTTATGTTTGTAATTTTGTGTAACCTGGACAAAGATAAGTAGTTTTAAATAACCGAATGCCAGTAACAGCCACAGTTGTCTTCTTTGCACTAGACATGGCTTTGGGGATTCACATCCATTCAGCCACAAGAACATTAGTGAGTTCAGACACTGATGTTTGACAAAAAGACTGGCTTGCAGTAAGCGATCCAATTCATCCCAAAGGTTTTTGATGGGGTTGAGGTCAAGGTTCTGTACAGATACAAGAATAGAGAATTCCAAGTTTTCCTTTAGATTTTATTGTTTTGATTCACAAATTTTGAAAATCAAAGCACCCACATAGTACAATTAAATATGTTTCATGCTTGAATGAGGATACTGTTCCCTTAATCCTGAAAAATGAAATATTGAAATATGAATGCAGAGGAATCAGGATCTGGTTATGTGAATCACATCATCAAGGTCACAGCAAACTTCCCAAGAATGAGACATAGGATATGGTAGGCTGACCTAAAAAAAGGGAGTGTCCTGAACATTCCAGGAGAGTAGGCAAGAATGGTAAAGAGCAGCTGAGATGTAATGTATGCTTAGCTACTTGCTTTCAAGTCCAGTTATGGACATTTGTCTCCTATTATTCTTATGTTATTTACACATTGGTGAATTCAATCACGCAAACATATGATGTGGTGCAATTGTGAGTGAGACAAGATCGAGAATTTCTACTGCTTTAAAATGGAAAATACATTTTAAGACAATAAAAAATCTTTTGGTCCCATATAACAGACTAAACTTCCCCACAATTAGGTGTATGGTCGCATGCTAAGTCAGGAAAGAAAAGATGTTTTATGTTATATTATATTTGTTGACAGTTGATTCAGACCCTCATTTTGTGATAAATGTTCCACAAAAGAAGGATGCATTGTGCTTTAATATTCAAGAGGAGCCTGGTGTGGTGCTGAATCTTATTGAAGACCAAGAACTAGGTATGCAATATCTTTATTATAATCCTCTTTATTATAAATTATATTGTGTCATGCAACATTTTATAACAGTGATAGGAAAGCTGCATGCAACATGATATAGACATATATATATATATATATATATATATATATAAATTACCGATGAAGACTATAATATTTTTCAAGTCAGACAAAGCACGGATTGTTCTGCTTTTCAAGATACTTTGTGCAGTGCAGTGAGAACTTTGTAAGAAAGGCAGAAGCAGTGAAAGGAGCTACCAACTGATTTGCAACATTTTGTGTGTTGGTCGGATCAGAATTAGAAGTAGAGAGATAAATTTTGCATTCTGACCAGACTTGCTGCATGAAACAAATGTATTACAGTATTGAGCTTGGTTACCATCGTTCATTATGCACATGTGCTGTAGCAACCAATGTCAGTTTAGAAAATGCAGACACATTTTTGTCTACAGCAGTATGTGCTATTAATTAGAACACCTTCTATATTACAAATTAGACAATTTATAACAGATATCACATCCTGTATGATTCATAGCACACAATATAAAATCTTTATTAGACAGTACATCACACAGATCTTGCAGTATATAATAAATTATGATATAACATATTTTTTATATATACACTCTATACAGTGCCTGATCAGCCAATAGGCTGACCAGGCTGCAGCCTGGGGCGCTGGAGCCAGGGGGGGCGTAGCGATGCCAAGATGTTTTTTTTTGTTTGTTTTTTTTCTAAATGTGGCAGCCGGATTCATCGGGACTGCCCCTGGTTTAAAGGAGCGGTCCCGACTGTCACTATCACATGGTACAGTGTGGCCGCAGGCGCTTCTTACTCTGGTCACGTGAGATCAGGACTTCCACATCTCACGTGACAAGAGTAAGAAGCGCCCGCGGCCACACTGACAGGCGGCTAGCAACGATCGCTGCCTGTCATACACAGCGCTGAAGAGAGGAATCCACAGCAGGTAAGTCCGTTCTAATGTCTCGGGGGGAGGGGCAGTAGATGGGCAGGTGAGCAGGATAAAGGTGGCAGGTGAAGTGGCTGGATAGGGGGGGGGGCGCTACAGCTGAAATAGCCTAGGGCGGCCGGAACCCTTAATCGGGCCCTGACTCTATATAAGCTCACAGGAAAAATCTGTGGTTGCTGGATGACTGGGAGGGAAGGGCTAGCTAAAGCAAACCACATTTCTCCCCTCAATTCTCCTTTTTCTTACCCAGTTCTATTCCTTGTCCCATGTGCTCTCTCCTACATTCTGCAGTTCTGTCTTCTGTTCTTTCCTTTCTCCAGCTCTTGATTCTCTCCCAGCTGTTATGGCCGCCAGTGCGTCATAAACTTGTAGAACTAGCATAAAAGTTCTTCACCTATAGCAGCCGCCTTTCCCGTAGAGACTGGTTATGCTCACAGGTACTCGGATGCCCCCAGGTCTTATACTCAGTGTAGTACAAGTTTATGGTCACACGGCAGCACTCAGGAGTGGGAGGTAATACACGGAGTAGGGACAGGCCAAAGGTCTGCGGTCTGGAAAAGAGATGGTAATGTCTGACTGGCCTAACAGAGCACAGGCGGAAACGTCAGATACAAGCAGGGTCAAGGCCACAGGCAACGATGCAAATCTGGGTAACAGGCAGAAGTCAAGACAGCAAGCGATGGTTCAAGTCCAGGTAACAGGCAGAAGGTCAGGGCAACAAGCGATGGTTCAAAGTCCAGGTAACAGGCAGAAGGTCAGGGCAACTAGCAGGTATCAGGATCCAGGAAACAGGCAGAGATCATACACAGAAATCAATTCAAAGGTTTTCACCAAACAGAGCACAGGAGCAGGTCAGCAAACTGGTAACAGAACGCTATAACCGGCAGGGAGGCTAAGCCTTCCCTGCCTTAAATACTGAAGGGAGACAATCAAGGCTTAACCCTGAAACTATCCCCAGGACCTGGCTAATTAATTAAAGAGTAATTAATTAGCCCATAGGCTGTTTCTTTTACTCGGCGCGCGTGTCCAGCTGTCAGTGTTGCCGGGGTGCAGCGCTGTATCAGAAAGCTTCCCGACTGTTTTCTTGGCAATGGCCGGGACGAGGGGAACCTTAAATGACGTCTCAGCTGTTGCCATAGCAGCCGGGAGGCTGGAGGAGAAAGCAAGCCGCGGATCGCCACGGCTCGTGACACCCGCTCTCTCCTTTCTTCCACCTAGTTGCTCGCTTGCACTTCTTGCCACAACTGGTTCTCTATTTTCTTTTTTAATCCCTCTGCTATTCCTATTTTCCTCTCAGTCTATTTTCTCTTTATCTTTCTCTTAATTGTGGGTGCTGTGATTGGCCTCACTTATCACCTTTTAGTAGGATGGTAAAGAGAAGTACTGTTTTAAAGAAATTCACAAATCTAGACAATCACAGCAGCCACAGCTACAGGACGGCAAGCCTATCAGTTCTGGTTAATTAGATGTAGACCACCTTTGCCACTGCATCTCTGCAAGCTCTTAATGATTGGTTCCATCACTGTTTCATAGACTAACTGCGACTGCTTTCATTAGCTTAAACAGCTGCAGTTAGGTCTTGTCCAAAAACCAAGTCCAAGGGGTCGGACCTTTTATTTCGGGGCTGGGCCCGATTAGTATGCTTAGCCCACAGTCAGGTGAAAAAAAAATAAACAGTTTTTTAAAAACATGGGAAAAATATGTATCAAATACAACGGCCGGCCCCTCAAGGTCACTGGCTTATCAGGAAAGTCCCAGTAAAGTCTATAGCCAATCGGCTCTTGGGTATGAATGTAACAAATTTTTTATATGATCAAATTATAAAAAAACAAAACAAAAAAAAATCCTTAAGATAAAGAGAGCATATTAAAATATTTATTAAACATAAATAAAAATATTTAACTTATGAAATCAACGTATTGTGGTAATAAGAAGATGATCTATAAAAAGTGTTCCTAATTTATTAATTGAACTGGGTGAAACTACAACAAACTAAAGTGAAAAGAAAAAAATATATTCAATTATTAATTTTGTGAAAGTACATATTGATAAACTCAAGCCAATAATAGCAAAACCAGCATACATACAAATACATATGGCCACACACTGTTCATTGTTAGTTTTGTATCTTTTATGACTTTAATAAAGAACTTACAAATTTTCAATAAACCTGGAGCTTAATATAACTCTTGAAAGAACCTCAGATCTGCACTATACAGACCCAACTATCTCTAGAATGAAAACCCACCGACAACCAGACATATGGAGAAGATATTCATATGGAGAACAGATCAAATCCACCCTCGTAGGTCTTAGGGTATCACATAACTTTATGATTCTATAATACTTATTATTTTTCTGAAGAGGTTTCTAATAGTAATTAGTAATCACACAATACAGTCACATACATCACTCCTTAAAGACTTGTCCTGATACTAGTGTCAGTATATTTTATTCCTTAGGCATTGCAGTTAATGGGGAACTTATTGGAATGAAGAAAACAGGCAACAATGTGACAACACATGCAACCTATTTTGGAAGATTGGGGATTATAAACAGAGAGATGAGACTAAGAATTGAGGTGACCACTGAGACAATCATTATCTTGCATCATAAAAAGAGGGAAACTTTCACATGGGAGACAATAACATCCATAAACAAGAACGGGTAAGGAACTGAATTTTATGCAGAGTTAATTGTTCAAGTCAATAAATAATCAAATCTGTATAAACACATAAGGTGATGTCAACGAGAGAACAAAGCCACTCGCTCTCCAGAGTGTATTGTTGCAATATTAACAGTCATTTACAGAAATACAAAACTACTGGCCCATAGCTCAACATAGGCCTAATTATCCTGATTATATGCAACGCTCATGGAAAATGAGCATCATGTTTGTGGAATCTTTAGGGATGAAACATTTTGCATTAGAAACTTTCCTAACTAAATGTGGGCAACATAGATAAAGTTGTTTTGTAATTTGTGCTGTGGGATCCGCTATTTAAATGATATTTCCTGTTTATCAATTGGCTGTAGAAGCAGTCCTTGGAGGTTGTGGGAAACAAAGCCTCTGTCCATAATATCAATGGGATGCTTTTTGTACTTTCCAGATGCACTTTATATTTTTATCCTGTGCACTTTATATTATTATAGTGTTGAGTGTATTAAGATCATGATACAATCAAATTACATACAATTCCATTAAACAAAATAGGAAATATGTCCCTGCCCAAATGATCTTACAGTATAAAAGCTGTAGAGAACACTTGATACATAAGGTAGCAAAATAAAAATTATAGCTGGTGGTGGGGAAAGAGCACGTGGCTACTGTAAGGCAGAAACATTTTCGCTAACCAATATTAAAGTCATCGTTGTGAAATGCCATTTTTTGGCAGCTTCCAGTGGTTTGAAAATCAGAACATCCACTTTATACATAAAAGTGCATTTCTAACAGTGCATTAAAAACATTTAAACATACACTAACTCATGATTTATTTAACACATAAATGAAGCTAAACAGCATTTTTGGTAGAAAAAGGTTAAAATTACATAGTTATATATATATATATATATATATATAGAGAGAGAGAAGTGGAAAATAGTGGTTGCTATAGGCAACAACTCCAATTCTTCAAACCCGCAGCTAAGTAAATATACCCCTTTGTGTCTTACTTTTGCCTCTGTGCTCCTTTCCCCAATGCTTTCAGCTCAGTAAATATGCTAATATGTATAATAAAAGGGCATTTATGCAGAATTAGTGCACAGTGCTCAGATCATTGTGCCTCTCCCAGAGCACTTGGAATGCCAATGATCCATCCATTGTCCGGTGCAAAAATATAGTTGCTCTGCATTTCGCTGAGCACATCAATGCAATATTCTGTATAAATAGGAGCATAGTTCACACATTTTTTTGGGCTCATCCGGGACATTTGCATTGTGCCACCATTTTGTAAATGGCCCATAGTTTCTGTTGAAGAAAAGTATGAAGAATAGTGTTCCTTTAAGAAATCCAAGCCAAGATAAATTGAAGTCTACTCCTCAATTCAAAGTATGAGATTTTCTGCACTTTATCAAAACCATGTACAGTGTTGTCATACACTATTTATATTAATTCTTTCAGGTTTAATTTGATAATCAACAAGAAAAATAATGTGATATTTTCATTTGGAGAAGGGGCGACATTTCTTATTATTTTGCATGAAGTTAGGAAGGACCACCCTCTTCACAGAGATTTCTTAGGATTTTATACTTTGGATGATCATAAATTTAGTGCAAGAGTTCATGGACTACTAGGTAAGGATTTGTATTCTGTACTATAGTGGTTTTAAAAGTGTGTGGTTGTGCCTGAAATTCATTTGTCGCAGTATTAAGGAGGAGGGTATTTTTACTGCTTTTTAGTTTATTATATATTTTTGATAATTACAACAGACTTATAATCTGTGTTATGCATCATGAATTAAATACAAGTTATCCTGGCTTTTTAAACCACCCATTTACTGTATTTCAAAATAATGTTTAATGTTGTTTTAGGACAATTTTTTCATGGCATAACTTATAAAATTTCCAATGTCCACAAGACTGACAATACTGAAAAACCTGATGCAACAATGGAAGTGAAGAATAAGCTGCTGACAGTGACAAGGTACAGGATGATTTGCTTGTATATTTTTACTCTAAAATTACATATAATCTTTATTAATAAAATTTAAATGCAACATGTTGGTTGAGCAAGTATGTGTCTATTAGTAATATTGAAGTGCAACAATTTGAATATGCAAATTCTTGCTGTATCACTGTTTTGCCTTGTGGGTGGTATAGACAGCACCGGTGCTAGGGTCCTTGGCGCCCTAGGCACAGTGTGAAAATCGGCGCCCCCCTCCCTTTAAAAATCGGCGCCCCCCTGTCAAAATTGCCGCTGCGCTTCCCTCCCCTCAGCTCCCCATGTCTTTCTTTAACTTACCTGCATGAAGCTGCTCCTCTCTGCTCTGTCTTCTCCCCTCCACTCACAGACACTGTCGGGCCGTGATGATGACATCATCACGGCCTGTCACTGTCAGTGAGCGGAGGGGAGGAGACAGAGCAGAGAGGAGCAGCTTCATGCAGGTAAGATTCATAGCCTCTTCCCTCCTCTCCTCCCCGTGGATTTCCGTTTTAAATGACCATAGTCATTTTTTTTTTAATTTCGAGGCGCCCTGCAGAGCCCGGCGCCCTAGGCAATTGCCTAACCTTGCCTAATGGGAGCGCCGGGCCTGGGTATAGATGTATACCCTCAAGAACAGCTACCTGTAGAACACTATTGGGACTCCAATCCGGGTCTAGCTCATTCTCTCTAATGTAAGGATTCTGTAGGTTAGTCAGTAAACAAGTATCCCCCACACGTGAAGATTTAATAATGGTAAAGTTCTTGTAGAGCAAATAAAGCAGTGTACATTTACCATCTAGATGCATTAATCATTGTGCTTCCAATATACACAAACCAAATGCACAAAAACAGGTGCATTAGATCATAGCATATGCTCTGCTGGGACTCATTTGTGGATGTTCATAATTAATCTTTAATGTAATGATTTGTTCCCTTAAAGGCTAACTCCACTCAAAACTAAAAAGTAGTTTTCAGTGCTATTGGGTGACTTAAAATGAAATGCTTAAGTTTATTCTGTTGTAATAATGCTTAAGGTTAACAGCAATAATGTGGGTGAACCAGCAGAAACACTACACTTACTGGGGAGTAAAAGTTGTCGAATATGCATTGCATTAGAACACATACAGTATGCATTGGTTTGTAATAAATTATATGAAATGTGTACATAGTAAAGAGTAAAATATTTAAATCTTAAGATGTAATTCTATAGATGCTTAATCACAACCTGATAACAGTACCTGCTGTGCTGTTATATAAATTGAATAGCTATGTTTATGTTACCAGTATCTACATTAAAAATATGTTAGAGCAGAATATGTGAAAAGGAGTTAACAGAACCTCTGCATTGTGTGAATTTAAATTTAAATGTTATATTTCGGCACAATTACTATTTATTTGCTGAATTTAACAAATTGTAAAAATATGCTGAATGTGGTATGTGCAAACATTTGGGCACCCTGTCAATCAGTTAGGGAAATTACACTCAATCACTAGGACGTATCTTAAGATTTGAGGACTCCCCAGTGTTGAGAGTCCATCTACTCTGGTACTGTGCAGTGAAGCACTGTTTAGCATTTTGGTTCTAGAACTGAAAGCTCAAATGGAACATTACTGCATGTTTAACCCCTGTGCATGCTCAGAAAAGTAGAGCACCAGGCCCCATAACAGCTGCATGGACTGCTGTAGCGGCAGCTTTATGATTCAATACATGTGAGCTGATTTTCATTCAAAAGAATAGAGATGAGCTGTAGGAATGGGCCATATGCAAATTCTCAGATATAAGCAATAATTATATTTATTTGTACATATTTTAATTATCTTGGGGTGGAATGGGAGAGGGAAGATGTGGTCTGATGTAGGGCAAGTACATAAAGAGCTGCTAAAGGGCAGGTGCAAATACAAGCAGATGATAATGACTTGGCATAAATCAGTTGCATATACTGTTGACGCAAACCCGGAGGGATCTCGAGATGTGTACAGGTCTGCATATGGACAGAAACATGCCATTTTTGCATGCCCATCTTACAAATAACTGTGCATCAGTCCCATTATCAGTATCTAAACACCAAATTAACTATATTGTAAAGTATATAGTCTTTATGTGAAAAATATATGGAAAATTGAATGTGTCTTGCTGGTTAATATGAAAAATAATGTGCACAATGTTACCAGGAAATTACAAATGAAGGGATAATTTTAATGGATTTAAAGTAGAGAAACTATTTAAATGTATGCTTTTTCAATCCTGGAAATTGATATTGAATAAAAAATATTTCACTATCCTGCACCCCCCTTTGTGGTCTTTATTTGTTTCAGACTGGACTATAAAAGGAAGGGTGTAAAGAAAGGGAGTAGAGGACTTTTTGCATGGACTAAAAGCCATTTTGCTGAATTGTAAGAGTTTTAAGCTGTAAGAGGATAGCACAACTGAAAATATCTCCTGCTATTAAAGACAGAAAACTATTGAGAATCATCATCATCAGTTATTTATATAGTGATACTAATTCTGCAGTGCTGTACAGAGAACTCATTCACATCAGTCCCTGCCCCGTTTGAGCTTACAGTCTAAATTCCCTAACATACACACACAGACCGAGAGAAACTAAGGTCAATTTTTTTAATAATGACAATTAACCTACTAGTATGTTTTTGGAGTGTGGGAGGAAACCTGAGCACCCGGAAGAAACCCACGCAAACACAGGAAGAATATACAAACTCCACATGGTCAGAAATAAAACTCATGACCCCAGTGCTCTGATGTGCTAACCACTAAGCCATTGTGCTGCCCTATCAAAGATCACATGGTACCAAAGATTCAAAGATCACATGGAATCACAATAGTAAAATGGAATCACATACATTTCATGTAAAAGGCATGTTGATTAATCTGTATGGCAGCCAGAGGCTTATACTAGCCCAACCACAGTGTGCCAATGCTACCACTTAGAGCTGGATGATGAGCAAATGAAGGCCCTGCTTCTATCTCCAGCCATACCCACATTATTATCAGTATGCCAAACCTTTTGCCATTATACCCAATTGCACAAGCCTCAATTTCGCTGAGCCAACAGCAGCTATTGTCCCCTTCCCATTTCCTTACAAAACCACCACAATTAACATTCAGATCTCCCTGGCCAAAAAGAATGCCTGTGTTAGATTTCTAGTAGTCCAGCACTGCTACAAAGCCTGAGACCATATCATCATCAACATTTATTTATATAGCACCATATAGAAAACTTTCATAGTGAGAAAGGAAACCTTTAAAGATTGTGCAATTTTATAGGATACCATTACTCTGAAATAGGTCAAGAGGGAAACGCTCAAGATATTCTAGAGCAAGGTACTAATATCCCATGTTTTATACACTTTTTCTGTTGTTAAGTAATGTTTGTTAATAACCTTTACTATTGTAATTTTAGGCGTGTACAAATGGACTACAGGAAGGACAGTTTGGTTCCCTGCTGGCTTGTTCATTCCAATGGAGAAGGGCTGATTGACGGAAGCCATAAAGATTATATTGTACCTGATATCTTCAGCATCGCTTAAGAGAAACAATATATTGGAATCAATCAAGTAGATCCAGAATAATTCATTATTCAATGTATTGTATTCTTCTTATTAAATAACCAGTACATAAATATTGGTGTGATCAAATGAACTACCTTGAAGTGCACCTGCTTTACCCACATATAACCACACCAATATGTTATTTATCTAGATTTCTATTAAGAAAGAAAGCGGATCTGTTGTGTACACACAGTAAGGTTCATTTGGAGGTAGATGCAGAAAAGTCAGCTTGCATGCATATGTTGAGTGTGACAAGTGTGTATGCTTACTACCCACTATAGCGTAAAGATGTAGTTTTACAGTGTTAGTAGTAAATCCTGAAGGCTCATTACCCTATTTGTAAACATTATAGTTTTCAATGTAAAATGTAATGAAATACAAACACATCCACACATGTTGTTTATCCTTTAAAAAATCAAATTGAAATCATCTTTCCTGCAGCAGTCCAAATAGAAATGTCAATTAAATAATCTCCATGGGGAGGTCTAAAAAGTAGGCATACTCAGTAGAATAAAGCAGAATTTTGCATCTTCGAGTTGGACCTAAATTCTGAGGGCCTGAATTAGAGTTGAACATAAAGTTGCCCTGCCTGCGTATGAGCAAAGATGCATCTGCACACTCTCTTTTCTATTTCTGTATTTTCACTTACATGTATATTAAAATATATGTGCAACCTTAAATCCAGCATATAGATGTGTATGAACAAAGATGCGGCAGTCATCAGCTCCAGAACTTGCAGAAGGTTTATGTAAGTGAAAAACTTTGATCTTGTAGCTAACATATTTTGTGATCCTTGGAACTCAATATAAGATGCATCTCAAAAGGATATGGTTAACTTGCGTCTTGGCATTCTTACAGTAATGTACTTGCACATGAACACCCTTCATCTGCAACTTAAAGCAAATGGAGCTAGGATGTGCAAGATGAGCTCAGTTCTAGGTACAGACGCAATATAATGTGGTAAATTCGCGGCAAGGCACACAAATGCACTTATGTGCAAATTTAAACCAGACATTAAGAGAAGTTTTTAGGCACTTGATTTACCTGCCAGTAGCGTAGCCATGTCTATTAGGCCTAAGGAAACAAAAGTAAGTTTAAAATAGTGACACACTTTAAAGCATACTTACCAACTTTTTTCAGTTGGTGTCCGGGAGCCTCTCGGTGGCAGGTGGGCGTGCGGGGGGCAGGGCTCCAAAATTGCGTCATTTGGCCCCGCCCCCTGACGTAATGACGCAGAATGCGTCATTTGACAGCGGGGGCGGGGCCAAATGCCGCGCTTCTCAAGGGAATCGCGCCATTTTGGCCCTAATTCGGGCACATGCGGGAGATTGCCACATTCCAGGAGAGCTGGCAAGTATGCTTTAAAGATGGCAGAAAAGACAAAAGAAGGGACAGTGTCCTACCTTCACCTTCATAAACAAGTGGTGTAAAAATATTATCAGGCAAATTTCTTATACAATAAACTACTTATTATTATTCAGTAAACTACTTATTATTAAACACATTTATTGTATCAGATAATTATGTGTTTTAAATGTGATGCATTTAAACAAACACTCACCCTTTATGCTGTATAAACTATACATGAACAGTACTTAGTGCCTATGCCCTACCTACTTTACCTATGCACCCCAAACTATTTTTATCTTTGCCTATTTGTCAGGAGTTAAAGCCAGAAATGCCACTCTGCCAGACCGCATCTGTTCTAACTGAGCTAACTGGGATGATAGATGCTTTCCTAGGTTCTGTGTCAAGATTCACCAATGCTTGGTTTATTGCTAAGGTTCTAGAAATCTACAGCCCCATTCAATGATTTATTTTATAACCCTTTCTGTTTACCAAATTATGGCATCTAAATTACTGAGGAAAGCGAACAAAAATACATTACTGAAAAACAATAGCAGATTAAAGCATTGTGTCTGAATAAGGGTTCAAAGTTCTTTTTCATAGTTGTAGATAGCTGTTTGCATGAAAAAAACATTAAAAATATTATACAGTGTAGGCTTTTAAGCTTGAATATGTTCCAACCATCTGAACTATGTTTGAACCTGTTTGCTTTGACCATATTTGGCTAAAAAAAGTTTTTTTCCAAAGTCCAAGAATGTATTGTGAATTTTTGAGCTTTAGTGCTGGTTCGACAAATTGATTCAAGAAAAACAATGAAACAAATGTGAACAATATAAGTCACTATATGAAAATGTTCCAAACTAAGTGTCACACTGTCCAACCATGGGACTAGACAGGTGTATAGCTTAGTGTTTAGCACACTAAATGCAACCTCATCGTGCCACCAACAGCTCCATCGGGTTAAAAATAGCCCATTTGTACCAGTGAACCCCAACATACCAGATATAGTGTCACCATGCCATCAATAGCCTCACCATACTACACATAGACCATCACGCCTCCAGTAGTTTGATCGGGCACATAAAGTCCAATATGAGCCATATACAATTTGCAATCTCACTCCGCAACTCATTTTATGTGTTAGACATCTCAGACAGATACCTAAGTGTTGTGATTGGTTATAGCATTAAGTATGAGCTTCCTATAATGTGGTCAGTGGGAGTTAACTAAACTGATTGGCTACTTTTCACTATGGGAAGAAACCAGCTTGTCCTTTCGACTAATCACACAATTATATATGATAGTTTCTGCTAAAGCTTGTATGCTGTTTAGAATTATGACCTGATTTGAGTTGTGACCAGTATTACATAGAGAATATAACACAATGTTCATTGATAATGATATTTCTAAAGTAGTCAGTGATCAGATAAGATATAACGACCGGAGAGACATATCAAGACAAATCATCATCTCTTTAAAATGTTTAAGTCATGTAGACATTTTAGCACTGAACACTAATACAAACAAACTGAATTGGTGTGAAGGATGGAGATACATAAAACTGGTGACTGATATATATATATATATATATATATATATATATATATATATATATATATATATATTGGACTTGCTATATATAAGCAGCTGCACTTTTTGTTTTTTATTGTTTATTCATTTTCCATCATATTAGACATCAACAGATAGCCAACACTATTGTGGCAGTTAATGTGTGAACCATCAACTTGCCACTTATATAATCACAAGTTAACCCGTGCATTATACTCATGCATTCTAGTCAAATCAAGCTACTTAAGGTCTTAAAAAATTTCTTGTCATGCATTTGGACCTAGCCCAGGCCTCCTCAGGGGAAGAGCGTTAGTTCCCGACGCAAGCGGCCTTTTTAATGTGTGTTCATGAGGTAAAATTACCTCACGAAAATGAGTTTGACCCCTCAACTCGTAAATTTAGCCTTTACTACCCCTCCCACGGGCGGAAGGGGGGATGATGGAAGTTAACTGACTTGACTATTCTAATTTTTTTGTCAAATAATGTCAGTATACCAAATTTCAGGTCAATTGGATGAGCCCTTTCTGAGAAAATAGTTTTTTCCACACACACACACACACACACACACACTAACACACGCCTCTACACATGTGTGTTCATGAGGTAAAATTACCTCACGAAAATGAGTTTGAGCCCTACCAAATTTCAGCCCTTTTTGAATTTTTTTCCCCACACACACTAAGAATTTAGTAGGTCAGTGTATAACTCTGCCCAGCAGGTGGCGCTGCAACTTGGGTTTTTTTTTTCCACACACAGACGCCACTAAGCATTTATATATTAGATTATTGTTTGAGTGGCAATTTTATTATTATTGTTTGGGAGTTTTATGATTTTATATGTTTTATATATATATATATATATATATATATATATATATATATATATATATATATATATATATATATATATTGAAAGGAAAAAAGGGCGCTTCTTTAAATGAATGAAATGTGTACAAGTGTATAAAATCATTTGAAACGGCAGCCAAGGACAAATAGGACCAATGTGCAAGTGCAAATAAAAGAAAAATGTTGTCCGGCGCTCAGAAACAAACAGAATTTAAAAATCACTGTGTCAGCATAAACATAAAGGAGAATTTTGTGCACAATATAGCTATATTGGGTTAATGTATATTTAGTGTCTATTGAATGTTGAATGTTCATTTTAGCACTGCGCAAGAGTGAAACACAAAATCCAGCATCAACAAATATTACAAAGAACAAAGAAAGATATAAATGTCCTGTGAAACTGGACATAACTGTTGCAAATCATAGTTGCAGTTCTTGCATGTCCTTGGAACTTGTTAATAAAATTAAAGCCTATTGTGACTTGCAAAGCTGTAGGCCTGAACCCTGAACAATATTTTTAGGAACAAACCAAGTTAACTCTTTCAAATCCCCTCTTTTTGTTCAAAAAAAATCACCACTAACCTACCTCACCATGAATGAATTCTCTCATAGCAACCCACAATTTAGGAATCCTAGTGTACTCCCAAACCATGGGATCAATAGATCCATTAGTGATGCTATACGGTTATCAATCATATATACCTATCCTCTGTCCCTTTTTCACTTTTCAATCTGACTCTCACATATAATATCTACACCTATATTCAAAAATACCTACACACTCCTGCTTAGCTATTGCAATTTAAGCAAAATTGATTAATCAGTAATACGTCAATATATATGTGAGTTGCAATTAATTATTAAACAGCTTAAAGTCTGTAATGTAATCAGGTCATTATAAGCATTTCTTGTTTCTATTACTAATCTAGCTAGTGTCTCGCATGATCCTCTTAAAACTGGGGAAGTAGAAGTAGACAGACAACAAAGGTGGATGTAATTATGATTAGGATAAAACTGGCAATAATCAGCATATCAGACATTAGGGAACCCTAACCTTGAACCTTTTATGACATTCATTGGTTTAGCATAGCTAATTGCAAATGTGAAAACAAAAAGTTCATTTGAAAAGTCTCTTAAAGCACAAAGTATTCTTGTAGGTGACTGTTGCAATGCAGACAGGTAAGTGATACAATAAATGGTAAAGCATGAAAAGTCAGCAGAGTATGGCTGTTATAGCAAGAAGTACTTGGACTCTGCAGTCTCGAGGCACCGGATGCATCACAGGTAGCAGGACTCCAGGTAACTGGGTAGGCACGTGGCACCGGATGATCAGCAAGTCGAGATAGGGTAGTTGTCTGCGAAGATAGTGGAGATGACACACAGGGTGCAATAGTCTGTCGACCGATACACAGGACATACAGGAGACAGGATGCAATGGTCTGCCATGCGTTACCACTAGATAGTGGAGATGACACACATGATGCAATAGTCTGCAAATTGATACACAGGAGATACTGGAGACAGGATGCCATGGACTGCAAGGCGTTACCACTAGACAGTGGAGATGACACACAGGATGCAGACTGTAGGTGCAGTATTGCTAGAGGTGCAATGGAATGCAAACACTGTAAAGCAGGAGGGTCAAACAAGCCAGGGATCAAAGCCTGTCTGTCCACCATGATACCAGGGAGAAGCAGGTGCGGAGTCACAACAAAGATAAGTCAGGGGTCACAGGAAGAGATACCAAAACGCAGGGACAAGCAGAGGTCAAAACCAGGAAGTCAAACAAGGGTAACGCACAGAAAAGGCTGCTGGGAGAGGCAAGTTTATATACGCCAGGGACAGGTCCTTAGTCTCCTGGAGTAATGGGCCTAGCTCTTGCAGGTAGGGGAGATGTCCAAGTAACACAGTGACTCCTTTGGTGGAACAGTGGAAGGCAAAAGTCCAACATAGTTCTTGGCAGACAGGAGCTGCAGGAGGCAGATCGTGATAGATGCCAATTAGGATACTGTTCAGTGGTATAGTTAGTAAAAGATGAGATTTCTGTCACAAGCCCTATAACTGCCTCAGCTAAAGCTTTGGCAATTTGCTTCTGTTGAGCAAGCAGCACTTTGCAGTTAGTAGTTTCTTTATCAGATAGATTCCCAATTTAATTAGAATGAAACAAACAAGTCATTACCAGTGCATGAGTCAATGATTACAAAATACCTGAAAACCATACTTCAATACCCTTAAACCAATTAGCAGAGTTTAACCATGACATCCAGTCTAATTTCTCTAAATCATGCTCTGGATCATCATATTTTTTTCCTAAACTTGTCTTTTAATCTTGAATTTCCTCAATATGGGCAGCAATAGGATCACTGAAATTATCTAGAATATATGAACAGCATGTGAGGCCTACTATTAAGTACATGTCCCCTTGGGCTGCTGTAATATATTCAAGTGCCAGCTGATGTCGCCTAAGTACCTTAACATGAAAGCACAAAGGGTCAGTCTGAATTTCTAGAATATATAGGATCTGGTTTGTGACATTATCAAATAATTTTGTCAGATCCTTTACTTTGTTTGCATTTTTAACAGATCATCTAAAAAGGTTAAATGAATACCCCTGCTTGGTATATCAGGGTTAATAAACTAGATCATGGGCTTTGTATTTTTACAACAAACCAAGGAGCATGCATCCATCCTAAAAATCACCAGAGGCTTTCCAGCCCTTGTTAACACTTAGCTCCTCTGATGACACAGGGTAACTAGAAAAGGCATTATTTGTCATGAAATAGGAGAGTGAGTGCATAAAAAAGAGTCAGAAAATGTTCCTGTCTCTGCAAGTATATAGTGCATTTAAACAAGTCTATTGTCCCATTCTAGACTCAGACACAAATGCAAGGTTAACATTAGCAACAGGAAATACATCATTACTCTCCTTATTAATTTTCTTTCAGTGAGGTGCGCGAATCCAGGTATCTTGTCCAGCCACCTCAACAGAAGTTGGCCTGGTCAGGAGAATTTGATATGACCCCTTTCTCACATGATTCCCCATACACACCAAGTCACCTAGTTGGAGGTTATGAGTCTCATCAGATAGGTTGTGATCTGGAATAGAAGCATATACCTTGTAGTATATTTGAGTTTGTTCCTGTTGCAATCTTATCACATATTCATAGTCAAATCTGCAAGTTCATGCTGCAATTGCTGAGCAAAGTAACATCCTGTCCTAGAAGAAGTTCCATAAAGGATCTCATAAGGATTTAACTGTACTTTTTGCTATGACTATTTCTTATTGAAAAGAGAGTTAATGGGAGGCATTCTAAACAGTTTTTCTGAGTTTTAGCCGTTAACTTCTACAATTTTAGCTTGATAGTGCCATTTAGTCTTTGTACCTTACCACTACTTTTTGGGTGATAGGGGATGTGGAGAGCCCAAGAAATGCCTAGATCTGCTAATATGTGTCCCAATACTTCTACAGTGAAATGTGCTCCTCTGCCACTTTCTATTACCTGTGGGATACCATATCTGCCAACTATTTCTGACATCCTTTTTTTTTCAACGGTTCTGGTATTTGCTATTCTACAGGCCAAGGTTTTCGGCCAACTGGAGAAGAGATTCACACACACCAAAACATACTCGTACCTTGCAACTTTAGGTAGCTGTGTAAAATCAATCTTTAGTCTTAGAAATGGAAAATGAGCTTTGGGCATGGTTTTAGCAGGCACTGGGACAGTTTTGCCAGGATTATGCAAAGCACATATGATGCAGCTTGTAGTATAAGCTTGTGATGCCTGGATGAAGCCTGGTGCTATCCAGTATTTGTCTAAGGTGTTTCCCTTCATGTCCCTTGAAATATATGCCTTACCATGCAAGATCTGGGCCATTACTGGGTAGAGTGAACAGGGCAATTCTCCTATTCTGTCTTCTCTTTAACAGACGCCTGTTTCTGCATTTGGTTTAGTATGTCAAACTCAAATGTCTCAACTGTCACAGTTAGTATAATAACTATACAGGTATTAAAGGCGGTTTCCTTGGCTGTGTATTCCCTTTAACCTCTAGTTTATTGTCTCGGTATGTGTCCCCATCCTCACCACAGCCACCTGCCTAGGTAACTGAAGAGCAGCAAATAATGACCAAATGTGATCAACATTTTTGATTGGTTTCCCAGAGGACCTAATAAAGTCCCTGCTCTTCCAGATACCACCATAGTCATGTGCTACAAAGAATACATAACGAGAGTCTGTGTAAATGTTAACCATCTGTCCTTCTGCATATACAAGGCTGCTGCCAAAGCTTGCAGCCCGGCTTCTTGCACTAAGCTGCTGGCTGGCAACGCTTCCTGTATTAAAAGTTTCAGTTTCTGTGGTTACTGAATAACCTGTGCGTGGTACTCCATCTACATCTACATAATAACAAGAACCATCTACAAAATGCTGTAAATCAGCAATCAGAAAAAATTGAGTATCATTTGTATCTCCCCTTGCTCTGCCTACCTGTTCAATATCCCATCTTCCTGTCTCAATTTCCCCCTCTTTTGGACCCAGCGATAAAACACTGTTGCCACTGGGTCCAAAACTATGCCTCATTTGATGGCGATGTTGAAAGGTGTAAGTAAGGCTACATCATATTTTGTAAGCCTTGCAGCTGACAAGTGTCTGGTTTGGGCTTGATTCAGGATCTCTGTGACAGCATGAGATACCTGAATGATTAACGGGTATCCTAGTATAATGTCTGCAAATTTATAAGTGTGGCTGCTACAACTACAGTTCGCACAAAAGATAGCAAAAGAGAGCCCATCTGATTCGAAATGTAAGGAATAATATCTTAATGGCTTCTGCTTGTGTCCGTGTTCCTGGGTCAACACCCTTTGAGCATGACCTGAATTTTCATAACAAAAGAGTGTACATGGCTTGCTATAGTCCAGAAGTGTCAATGCAGAAACATGGATACTAGTCCGTAAAGTCTTAAGTCTTTTTCTCTAAAACACAGTGTCATTACTCAGCAGAGTCTATATCACTTAAATCCTTCTAGTGTCTACTTATGTTTGCTGTGGCTGTGGCCCAAAACATATTCCAACCCTCTATTCATTGGCATTTTAATAAAATAAGTAGATTAGCATTTGCTCATCAGGGATTACAATAATGCTACTTTGTCAGTTCTGTTATTCCCTTTGGACAACACATCCATGTTTGTAGTGTGTATTTGGTATTTAATGATGCTTATAACTTTTTGGAAGCATTAGTACATTCTATAGTTCTTATACCATGTTAGCATGTGCAATGGGTGTGTCATTTGATGTTAGGAAATTCCTTATTTTACATAACAACTCAAAATAAAGATTTGTCATATGTTGGGATACCCAGTGCAGGTAAACTGCATAGTGTTTGTTTCAGTTCAGTAAAACATTCCTTTTTTTTCTGTATATATGACTGGATCTGGAGCTGTGCACTTTGTGAGGTCCTACAGGTGGGCTGTTATTTGGGAACCTGGTGAAAGACAGTGGCCGATATATGTAACTTTTATTTCTTAGGTAGCTACCAAGGTATGTGAACAGTTCTTGAGCATCTGTAAAAGCAGTTGCAAAATTAGGTGAACAAATAAGAAGGTTATCAATATATAGAATCAGAATTAAACCACACTTGGAAGACAGGGCAACACAGTTATCAGCTATATTCTGATTAAAATGCTGAACTGTTGATGAATCTTCGGAAACGTTTGGCTTAAACAAATTGCACACGTCTGTAGAGGAAAACATAAGCCTTGATTCCCTTTATCTAAGGGAATAGAGAAAAAATGCATTCATTAACAAGACACAATTATGAAAAGAGAGTCCCTAAAGACGAATGCACTTGAGCAGCATACTTGTGTGTTTTTTTAATAGCTTGCACTTACCATTTAGGGTTAAATTTTCCCTGGACCAGGCCGCCAATAGGGGAAAAAGTGGGAGGGCTAGTCAGCTCATATATATCCCCTTGTAAAGAATCCAGTTCAGTCTACTTGACTCAGTGCACCCGCTGGGTCACAGCGAAGAAATGCAAGGGCCTCTGACCAGAATCATGGGGTGGCTTTTCAGACCGTCACTTCTTTCTGTTGATCTTGGCAGTGACAATCAAATATCACCAGGAGTTAGGGTCCACCAAGGTCAAACTGCTGATACCTGCCACGGAATGCCTAAGAAGTCCCCTCTCCTAGGTACAACAAGATTGCCTCATACTCCAAAATTTAATACAATCACATACACTCACACAATTAATTGCCTAGTGACAATTAAAGAGAAACAGAAACCTGATTACTGAGACTTACTACAAGATCCAAGATTTCTGTGAGGCCTGACAAGTTATCAGATACAGGAGGACAGAAAATGTACAACGTAGACAAAGTTCTACGCACTGTGGTATTTTGTACTTCTGTCGTCCGGTGGCTAACAGAGCAGCTGTCAGTGCCCCTAGGAAAGTCTGGATATCTCAGTGGTACCTCCATTGATTATAGCGATATTTCTTAAGTAGTCAGTGATCAGATAAGATATTTCATAATGGCCAGAGAGACATTAAATAAATGCACAGGTGGGGTGTAGTATATGCTCTGAGTTTATCAGGACAAATCATCATCTATTTATAATGTTTCAGTCACATAGACATTTTAGCACTGCGCAAGTGTGAAACACAAAATCCAGCATCAGCAATATTACAAAGACTAAAGAAAGATATACATGTCCTGTGAAGCTGGACATAATTGTTACAAATCACAGTTGCAGTTCTTGCATGTCCTTGAAACTTATTAATAAAATTAAAGGGCATTGTGACTTGCAAAACTGTAGAACTGAACTCTGAACAATTTTTTTTCTGAACAAACCAAGTTAACTCTATCATCATTTTTACTGTTCCAGTCAGTTACAAGTACTCAAATCTCTTTGTTAAAAAAAGAGATTATCCCAAAATAGGGTAAATGCCTTCAGTTCTTGTGCATGGTTCAACTTCACATGAAGACCAAATGTGCCACAATGCTTTGTTTTCTTGCTCCCCTCCATCTGTAGTGTGTGCTAGTATAGATGCAAAGTATGAAATGGCCAAGAAGGGTAATATAATTAAAAGGGGCAAACTTTACTTACATGTATATGTTGACTATCAACGTATTCTATTACATAACAATAACAGTGATAAATGATATCTCCCATGGAGAACTGCTGCAGAGAGGACCTGCCTGCCAAGAGTGGGAAAGAGAGGTGCCAAAAGGGAGGGGAGAGATGAGAAAGAGAGAGAAGAGGATGTAAGAGGAGATGTGGAGCTGAGATAAAGAGGGATAGAGATTGCAGGAGAAAGGGAGTGAACAGAGCTCAGATGGAAAGTGTCTGGAGACTCAGAGGGAGGAGATAAGGAGAGTTCTTTCCTTGCTTGTGTACTGCTATTTATTAATATCTGTATCTTTATAAAAAAAATACAAAAAAGGAATAACTGCTCCATTTGCAAGTGTGGTTTTTACATAAGTTTGTGACTCTGTGCATATGTTAGTGGTAGACAGTTACATGCATTTTCCATGATATACGCCCAGTTCAACTCAAACACAAATAAACCCATCATACGTTCTTTCTTTCATGTAGAAGAGTGTGGATTTAGCTCATTAAACACAATCCAAAGTCATTGTTCAAAGTTGACAAAATATGTCAAAAATGTAGAGGAAATTGTAAACTGAGTAAATTGCTTAGGATCCTTTGTATATTATGTTCCAATGCCTAAGGGACTGGAGGTGGGTGTGTATTTTGACGTTACTTATTTGATTTGCGAATATCCCGTTTTTACTTAAAGTACTATACGCAACTTACTATGAGGAAAGATAAGATCTGTTTTTTGATGAATCAGGCCCTCTGTGCATATTTTAGTGATAGACAGTTACCTGAGTCCCCCCTGGTGTTTGTGGCTCCAGACATTCCCTAATAACACATGTCAAGACTCAGGTGCAGGCACTGGCAGCTCCAGAAAATATAAGAAGAGTCTGATATACATTTACAAACACACCACCAGGGCAAGGGAGTTTTACAATGGAGGCACTGATGAGATTTTGAGTCTAACATTCAGAGTCCTGTTTAGCTGATCAGTGCCATGATGAGATTGTGACAGGAGGAAGCACATGATTGGTGCAAACAGCTGGGGAAAGCTCCTGAATGTTATTTGATGGTGGTGATCTGTCTGTAGTTACAGATGAAGAATTTTATGGAGCAGTAGTTTGCAGACATGTCAGGGATGCAAGCAAACAATGTCCTTGAAAGACTTTGTGATGGCCAGTTGGTAGGACAATGTGTACTACTGGAGGGTCAAACCCAGTTAGAAAGATAATTGATTCCCGCCATCCTTGCCGGTGGTGGAGTAGACATTGGAACATAGTCTTACCCCAAAAACAAGATGGAGAAGCAGCAGGAGATGTGGGAAGTCAGACTCTGAGGTCACCTGCAAAGAGGCAGTGTATAGTAAAGAGTTTGCGTGAGCCTGCAATGGAAACAATACAGGCAACTCACCAGAGCAATGACCCAAAGTAGAGGGAATTTGGAACTACAAAAGATGCTACTCATCTCCTGTACAAGTTTAAAAATGCTTTTTAAGAGCTGAGGGAAAAGTTGTCAAAGTACATTTATCGGTTGGATAAGTTAGTATACCATATTGTGGAAAGGGCAGGATGACCATGCAAAAAAAGATGAGAGTCGTATGTGACAATTGCTGTGTGGTGCATTGTCATTGGATCCAGTTGCATTGAAGTGATTATACAGGAAAGCCATCTCCCTCTTTTAACCAATTGATTCATGAGATGAAACATTAAGAAGCTGTGGTTGAGGCCAGAGATAGTGGTGAAAAAGAACAAAGCAGTAAGCTGGAAGGAGGAAGCCACTGAGAAAAAGAAAGCATTGCTATGAATCGCACATGAACTAGAAGAACAAATAGACAGTCTGTTTGTTCTTCAGTAGGCCAGGAAGGCACCAAAGTCACACCCTTGACAATGACCAGAGAGAGAGAAGAAGACAGTGGAGGTGACCTCAGAAAATGCTATAAATGTGATTGAATAGGGCACATCGCCCAACAATGTCCAACATAATGGAGCAGAGGAGAGTGACCACAATATACTCCATGATGAGAAAAGCCACCAGTGGCCACACTGGCCCCCTTAATGCCGTCAAAGGTAAAACTGTAGGGAAATTGTATGCAATCTGAAGTCAGTTTCCACATGGCCTTGTAGGCCCAGCTCCTCGTGTAAAAGATCATTGAATAGAAAGCAGTGCAATGCCCTGCTGGATAGTAGTTCACAAAAGTCCATTGTGTTTGAGAAATTGTATTGGAAGTATCTGTCTGAAGTGAAGATTCACCATTTGGGTCCTCAGTGAACAAAGTTAACCACACCTGGGGTACATCACTGAATTTCTAAGAATTCCTAAAGATGTGGCTGGAGTGGGGAGCGGGCAGAAAGTGGTGGTGTTAGTATACCTAGAGACTGGGTAAGAAAACAGAGGTGTACAGGTCATCAAAGGGGGCAATACTCACTTGTTCCATACCCTAGCCCAGTGGTGGTGGGAAGCTTGAGAGAAGGATTCAATATTCAAATATTTATTAGACACAAAACAGACTTATAAGCTGCTTTTTCTATTTATGTTGTATATTTTAACTCCAGATTTCATAATAATGTTTTTTAATATTGTTTATTTGATTTTTTGATTTTTAATAAATAAAACTTCTTTAATATTCTGTTGAGTGGTATCTATATGTACTGAAGAGAAAGTATTTTGCGCTCCTACTTTTCTATAAATTCCCTGGATATTATGCCTGCGATGGGATGGTGTGCTCCATGGCTAGCAGAGTATTTAGGGTTGTGTGGATAGTCAGAACATGGCAGAACAATGATGGCATGTATAATACAATATCGAAATGGAATATATAACGAATTTATCATTATACCAGTAAATCAGGTGTAGATAAGGTCCTTATAATAGGAATGTCACATGTAAATAACTTTTTCTAGTAAGTAATCAATTGAGTCTATTTACATTTGTCTGAAAATAAGCAAGTTTAGCCACTGTTGGATGCTTTTCCAGTTCCCACTGTACTAATAACAGTTGTTCCAACAAAGTAAATAACAGCTTGCCCAGTAAATATTTGAAGTTCCTCAGGTCCTTTTGTGGTCACACTATGCTATTGATAATCCAAAAGGGCAAACATCAGCAACTCCCCTTGAATCCTCCATCAGTGTGCATGAGTGTGTGAAAAGAAAGAGCCTAAATTAAAAGGAACACCCCCCCCCCAACACTTTATTGAATACAACAAACTGGTGATAAGAACTAACTGAAAAAATATCCAGTGATTTCAATGTCTTTTCAAACCATCTCTTGTATTGTGAGTGGCAGTTTGTGCACACTTGATCTGTGTGTGTTCCAACCTTATTATATTATATGCGTAAAGTTTACAGCACCAGGTATCCTAGTTCTCTGGAACATGGGCATTTTCAGAATGATATGGATGTAAGCATCTTGGCAGAGTAGCGGCTGATAGTCATAATTAATATAAACAGTTTTGACCCAGAAAATCAATGTTGAATCCTGTGGGTCTTCAGTGTATCAGCTCATACATCCATCTGGTTTCAGAGCGGTTTATGGTTTTGAGGAAATAACCTCCCCTCCCATTTGTATGCACTTTTCGTATTGCCATGAAATTCAGAGTAGATGGATCACTGTTTTGTGAATGTTTGTAATGATAGGTTGTGGTGACGTACTCCTTTTTTTATGTTCCTTATGTGCTCCCCTTTAGGGGTCTAATTGTTCAGCCCACATATTGGAAATGGCAGGGGAACTACAGAAGGTAAATTACCTATTGTGTGTCACAGGTGAGAACATTTCTCACTTCATACTGGGATCCTGTTGCTGTTAAGCGGAAAGTGGTGATAGGTTTTGTGCTTTTATACCAAGCGGTTCTGCAGCCACTGTATATAGACACAATGTCGACATAAAGGGTTAGATTTAAACTGGCAATACAGTGAAAAAAACAAATGGCAGTAAATATCTTAAAAAAGGCGTGCCCTCCCCAAACAGCTTAACTGAGCCTAGTGCTGCCGGCCTAGGCTCGTACTAGCAGCATCAGGTGTAAAAAAAAGTGCGGGGTCCCCCCGATTTCACGATTAGCAGCACTAGGCTCTGCCAGCCGGGATTGGTGGCACTATAGCAGGAAAACCCACAGCATAGGGTCCCTCTGCCATAATGATAAACCAGCCCCAAGTTGGTCAGCATGGGCCTGGATTCTCTAGAGGCTCGGCACCACACAAAAAAAGAAGAAGCACTTTTTTTCCCTCCTAGAGGTATCATGCCCTGTGCTGAAACACTAGGGGTTAGATTTACTAAGATGCGGGTTTAAAAAAGTGGGGATGTTGCCTATAGCAACCAATCAGATTCTAGCTTTCATTTATTTAGCACTTTCTACAAAATGACAGCTAGAATCTGATTGGTTGCCATAGGCAACATCCCCACCTTTTTCAAACCCGCAGCTTAGTAAATCTAGCCTAGGTCTCTTCTCTGGGTAGTGGGTTTGGTGTAATAGTAATTAATTTAATGTAACAAACCATTTTGTCCATGATGCACTGCAGGTTCCAGAATGGCCAGGCTGCCATTAACTGTCTGGGCATTCTGGCGCATATTTCACATATTTATACAAGGCTAATTTTTTTAAATCAGTGATGTCCCGTAGCATCAACCGTGAAGGTGGTTTGCACATAGGTTAATATATTGTTATCCAAATGCACCTCAAATTTAGCTCCATATAGATAATCAATCAGTTTGTCTACTATGGCCCATTTGAGAGCTAGGAACTCCAATTTTGGACTAGTAATTATGTTTAATTGACGATAATCCTTGGCTGACATAATATATAGCTCTCTGTTTCCCAGGGCTGGTGTTAGCGTGTCTGGCGCACCCCTGCAAAAAATAAATTTGTGCCCTCCTCTTTTATAAATTATTTGTTCTTTCAGTAATGCTTTTCTGCTTTCAATACAAATCATATAATAAACATTAATAAAGAGGGTAATACAAATAAATACATCAAACAGCGAGAATTTATTGCTATATGAATAATATAAATGAAGAATATATGTTCTTTGTAATAATATTTTACATTTTTGGCAAATTAATTTGGTTAGCAGTATAGAAGACAAAAATGCCCCTTCTTTCATCACACCGCGCCCCCTTCATCATCACACCATTCCCCTTTCATCATCCTACTGTGCCCTCCTTAATCATCATACTGCGTCCCCTTCTTCCTCACAGCGTATCATCCTACTGTGTCCCTTCTTCATCATTACACTGTGCCCTCCTTCATAATTACACTGTGCCCTCCTTCATCATCACACCGTTCCCATTTCATCATCCTACTGTGCCCTCAATCATCACCCTCCTCATGTAACCTCATTTATTATTTTACTGTGCCCTCCTTTATGTCTGTTCTGCCCTCCTTTATGTCCTTTCTGCCCTCCTTTATGTCCTTTCTGCCCTCCTTTATGTTTACTGTGCCCTCCTTTATGTTCACTGTGCCCTCCTTTATGTTCATTCTGCCCTCTTTTATGTCTATTCTGCACACCTTTATGTCCATTCTGCCCTCCTTTATATCCATTCTTCCCTCCTTTATGTCTATTTTGCCCTCCTTTATTCTTTCCTTACCTTTCTTTGATCTTCTCTTCCTCTTCTGTCTTTGTTTCTTCGGTGCCTGCTGCTCCCTGCACGGCTCCTCGCTCATTGTGTCGGCACATGATGATGTCACGTCCGACCCTGTCAGTGAGCAGAGAGGAGGGCGCCGGAGCAGCATGGCTGCCAGCAATTTTATTTATTGTTATTTTGCCGGCGGACTAGCGGGGAAGGCAGGTAGGGGAAGGGCCTCTCCAGCATGGTGCCCCCTGCCTTGCTTACCCCACTTACCGCGTTCCGCCGGCCCTGCTGTTTCAGCATACTGGTTTGGCCACTCCCAAAGATCGAGTTCTAGATGTTGTGATATTTTTGGCAGATCCTTTAAGACCGGGCTTCCAACCGGTGTATCAGATGTTGGCATGTCTGGCTTTCTGGCGTATGGGCATCCACAGACTGATATTGTGTACGATACGCTCAAAATCGGCAGGTGCGTGCCTTAATGACTCAGCCCCTAGAAGCCAGGCCTAAAACTTTCAAAATTACATTTCAAAACATTTTTCTCTCCTTATTAAATTATTTAGCGGTATACCCCACAGATGTAAAGCAGCTGTTATTAACTTTGTTAGGGGTTGCAGGGCGGGTTGCGCGTAGTTTCTAAACTGTCTGCCTTATGGTTTCAAGATAAAAGATCCTATGCTTAAATTTTATATTAACTACATAATACATTACTATATAGTTGCAAAGAGAGAGTGTCTGATTCATTAAGAAGCGCAAATAGCGATACGTGGCTTTTTTTTTGCGCACAATTACTCTGCTCATGCTCAATACCGGACCATACACTAGAGAACAAAGTAGCTTCCAATTCATCATTGAGTGTAAAGGGCACTTACTACAGCCTACAATTTCACAGGCTGAATGGGGAGAGGAATGGGCGTAGGCACATAGTCAATGTACAGCCAAGCACAAGCACAAGCGCACGCAGCAGTGTCTGTTTCAAGCTTTGGGCATCTCAAATATACATGATTTTCACTCTTATCACTTGCACTAGCTACAGGTCTGGTGTAAGTGCCGATTACTACTCTGTCAGCTGTATATGCATGCTAGAACATGTGTTTGCAATTAGGAACAACTGTGAAATGTATTTTACATACAGTAGACATTAATAACATACTAATAAATGTTTTTTGTGGGAGCGGATAAAAATTCATTTTTTCTGTGCGTTCTTTTGTGACTTGATATTCCACATATGTATGGGACATATCCTGAAGTCTCTTGTCTGTTAGAGCAGAGTGGACCTAGACCTGTATTCATCAGCAGACATATCTTTACATCCGCTCCTTGTTGGATATGGACATGTGTATACCCGATGTACTTGTGTTTTATAAAAGAACGCACTTTGCGTGTTTTTGCTTTTTGGTAAAGAATCAGACCCAGAAATGCTTGGTTTTGGGAAAAAGCAAAACAAAAATCACTTAATAATAAAGTTATAAAAGTTCTATGTATGTAAATGTAATAGCGTATGTTACATAGCTGCCTACTCTGCCGAATTTACGGGGCTTCCTCCTGGACCCTCCAGATCTTTATGGTGGCGGGGGTTAAATGACATGATCAATTCATTAAGCCCTGCCCTCGCTATATAATGCTGAGCCCCACCCCCACACGCCCACTTCTTCCCCCCCCCGAATCTCACGGAGACCAACTTGCCAAAGTTGGCAAGTATGGTATGTTAAATAAAATAAAAAAAATTAAGTATTAAGTAAATTGTACACTAAAAGCCTACATTAATATTAGAGATGGTCACTGACCCCCGTGTTTTGGTTTTGTAGTCGGTTTTGGATCTGGATTACCGTCGTGTTTTGGTTTTGCAAAACCGCCATTGCGTGTTTTGGTTTTGGTTTTGTTTGGTTTTGTTTTGCTATTTTGTTGGAAAATCAGTGTTTTTGGGCCTAAAATAACCAAATTTAGTGCTCCACCTGTTTCATGGATAAGAAATCTAATTGTAAAGCTAATAAATTATCAAAAAAATAGTTTAATTCCTGGTAGGTAGGGCTTCATTAATTTTACACACAAAATAGATTGTCTTCCTCTCCATCTATGCATATTGGCAATGCAGCCATCATATTTGGATGTATATTACACCCTACACTTATAGTTAAATATGTAAAGAAATGGAAAAAGGCAGTTTGGTTTCTGTCTCTATAGGCTCCCCTCCACTTGTCGAAAATACCAAAAAATTCAGCCGTTATAGACTGTACAATATTAATTGAAATGGACAAAGCCAGTTTGGTTTCTGTCTCTATAGGCCCCCCTCCACTTGTCAAAAATACAAAACAATTCAGCCGTTATAGACTGTACAATAATAATTGAAATGGAGAAAGCCAGTTTGCTTTCTGTCTCTATAGGCCCCCCTCCACTTGTTGAAAATACAAAAAAATTCAGCCGTTATAGACTGTACAATATTAAGAGAAATGGACAAAGCCAGTTTGGGGTCACTCTGTCTATGACACCCTACCCTTAAGGAGAAATTGCCCAAACAGCAGCCTTTCAAGACGCTACGTGATATGGAAATGCCATAAGTCCCTTTCCTCTTTGGGGGTAGATTGCACCCTACACTTACATAGAAAGTTTTAAAAAGATGTTATCGTCATCATCTTCAGCTTCATCCTCACCCTCATCAGTGTGTACGTCATCATCACAGACTATCAATTTATCGCCGCTTGAATCCGCCATTAGAGAACAGTCAGTGCTTGGATGTCTTTGATGGTGAAGGCCTTCCTCGTGGAAGATGTAGTTCATTTTTATAAACATAATTTTCTCCACATTTTTTGAAAGTAACCTTCGACGGCGATCACTGACTAAGTTCCCGGCTGTACTGAATACTCGTTCAGAGTACACACTGGAGGGTGGGCAGCTTAGGTATTGCAAAGCAAGTTTGTACATGGGTTTCCAAATGGCCTGCTTTTCCTCCCAGAAAGGAAAGGGACTGTCTGACATTTCCATATCAATTACCTCTTGAAAATAATCCTCCACCATCCTTTGCATGTTTATACTCGTATTGGATGGAGTTATGGGCAAGGTGACACATTTTTTTGAAAAATCCTTCAAACCAGCCTAGATGTTAAATTGATCTGGTCTGCCCTCTGCATCTTCCCTGCTTCTTTTTGGGAAATTTAATTTTTTACGAGCAGCAGCAGCTTGAGAAAGTGAAGGAGGACACGTCGTCAAGTCGAGGCCCAGTTCAGCGGCCAATTTGCTGAGCAATAGCTCCTTGCAAAAGTTCACATCTCGCTCATTTACAAGTAAAGACTCAATGTAGGTCTTAAACCTTGGATCAAGCACAGTGGCCAAAACGTACTGATCCGAGTTCAAGATCTTAATAACTCGAGGATCATTGTGAAGCGAATGAAGTACTTGATCGACAAGGCCACCATACTTTGCTGAATTGCTTGCTTTCAGCTCCTCCTTCAGTTTCTGAAGCTGCTTTTCCAATAGTCTAATTAAAGGAATGACTTGGCTCAAACTAGCAGAGTCTGCACTCACCTCACATGTCACAACTTCAAATGGTTTCAGCACCTTGCACAGCACTGAAAGCATTCCCCACTGTGCAAGAGTGAAATACATCCCCCCTCCTTTCCCAATGTCATGGCTTGTGCAATATGCTTGGATGGCTTTGCGCTGTTCCTCCATCCTCTGAAGCATGTACAGGGTGGAATTCCACCTAGTTACCACCTCTTGTTTAAGTTGGTGGCAGGGCAAGTTAAACTGCTCTTAGAGCTGCTGTAATCTCCTACATGCTGTGGCTGAATGCCTGAAATGGCCTGAAATTTTACGTGCCACCGAAACCATCTCCTGCACCTCACGGTTATTTCGTAGGAAGCTCTGCACCACCAAGTTGATGGTGTGAGCAAAACAGGGAATGTGTTGGAAATCACCCAGCTGTAATGCTCGCACTATATTGTTGGCGTTATCAGAAATGACATATCCTGGGGAGAGTCCAAGTGGTATAAGCCATGTATCAATGACATCTCTTAGTTTGCGTAACAAATTGTCAGCTGTATGCCTGTTAGTGAAGCCGGTGATACAAAGAGTGGCCTGCCTGTGACAAATGTTACGTAGTGGTGTACATGCTGCTGCTGTTCCTGCTAGTGAAGGTGAATGACCAACCCAGTGGGCTGTCACAGTCATATAGTCTTTGGTTTGCCCACTTCCACTTGTCCACATATCTGTGGTTAAGTGGACAGTGGGCAGAATGGCATTTTTCAGCACAATCTCTTCATTTTTACACACCTTTTGGTATAGTTGTGGAATTGCTTTACAGGAAAAATAGTGTCGCAATGGAATTCTGTAACGCGGACACAAAACTTCAATTAACTGTGAAAAACCAGCTGCGTTTATTGTGGAGATTGGACGCAGATCTAACACTAATATTGCAGCCATGGCGTCTGTGATTCGCTTGGCGACTGGGTGACTGCTGTTATATGTGCTTCGCCTAGCAAATGATTGTTTCACAGTTAATTGCTGAAATGTAGGACTGCTCATTTTCTTGACCTGCCTCTGGGCTGACGATTCACCCACAGCAGCAGCAACAGCAGCAGCAGCAGTGGGACTAACGCTTTCTTCAGAGGAATCAATAATAGCGCAGGAGTCATCCAGCCTTAATAAGTGGGATGCCGGGCTAACTCCGAGCGCTACTGAGGATATTGATGAGGAAGAGGGTGTATTTTGTAGCCGTCAGGATGTCGGTGACCGTAGGGTTTTAGCTGATGATGGAGTGCTTGTAATTTTTTTGGAAGAACTTTCAGCTTTTCCCAACACTTTGCCATGAACTCTCGTTAAATGGCGTAACATAGACGAGGTTCCAAGATGTTTAAGGTCCCCCCCTCGACTGACTGTGGCTTGATATACACTACAAATGGCTATACAATTGTTGTCTGGATTTGGGTAGAAATAATTCCACACATAAGAAGTGGATTTTTTTGTTATATGCCCAAGCATAACAATGGCCTTTTTCTTGTCACGTGCCAGAACTGCTGCCACTGGTGCAGGACTTACACAAATAACCTCATCCGCATCAACATCCTCATTAGCGCCCTCGTCGCCTACACAAATCTCCCCCTCATCCTCTTCTAATTCCAAAGTGGCATCCTCAATTTGTGTATCACCGGCTACACTCGGGCTATTAAGGCACACATCAGCAGAATGCTCACGATTAGACATCCCACTGTTGGATGGACTCTCCACAGGGATTGGTGTCATTTGTGAATCAGAGCAAACATTATCCTCTAGTGCCTTACTGTTATCTTGCAGCTCGGCTTTGACGCGTAACAGTAGTTGTGCACCAATTGTAGGCTCTGTAACTTTTTGGGATCTGCCACTAATAGCGAAAGGTGAAGGCCTCATTCTCTCTTTGCCACTGCGTGTGTAGAATGGCCTGTTGGCAATTTTTTTTTATTGGCACTTAAATTTTGCTCAGTTACACTTCTTTTTCGCTTCAACACAGTAAAAAAAAATTTGGTGTGTGTTTTTTGGATGGGTTTTGGGTGGGTTGCTACAACGTTACCAATGATGACATCATAATAGGGGAGGGCTCTCCCCTATAAATAACCAATCAAGCCATACCATCGACTTGCCTAGAAAAAGCATCTAGCGAAACGCGCGTCGGCGGACGCCGCGTTTGCTACTCCTCTATGATATTATCCTCTGGCAGTTTCATTTAGGCAGTATGTGCTAATCCTCAGTTGATAATTATTAATATTGACTCCTCCGATGCAGCTTGTCCACCAATTGTATAGGGCAATAATAGCGTTGTGTGAATGAAAAAATTTTTTTTTACGTATCCATTTCTCACAAGTGCCGCTCATAGGGAATAACCCATAAACGGATGGTCAAGGGCATATGTTAGCAGCCCAAAGAAACATACTGCTAATAATCACTATATTATAAGGAAATTCTAGAGTATAGTTTAGCTCTTTGTCCTGATACCACAAGAGGACTAGCAGTATCGATCACGTTCATATGAAGGGCATTATGGACCTAATTGGCAAGGCTTCATATTAATGTAGCCTGTTAATTAAGCCTTAAGTGCAGTCAGCGCATGCCTGCAACTAACTACAGGGCTTATACTTTTATTACATTGGGGCTCCTAAATATTCTAACAAGCGGGCTCATTAGAATCAAACCCACTGTGTCTTGATAGGCTTATGGCACTGGTTTCAATGGGAGTGAAGTCACATTACACCTTCAAAATATAAAAGGTTAAGTGTAAAGCATGGTCCAAACAATAAGTATCCAGGGGAATGAACAATCTATGGAACTAACATTACAATATTCATGGTCCAATAAAACAGTTTAGTTTCCTGGAGTAGTATCGCGGTAGGACAATTCATTTTGTCCTTTTTATCAGTTAAACACTTTTCAATTTCACTTATTATTTAACTTTTTATATTTCGCTATTTGAATGTTTTAAAATAAACTAATAAAAGAGTATTTAACAGAATTTATTATATATGCAATATATGATATGTCCATTTTGAGTGCCCTAATTGATCATTTCTTTCCCTCTCTTTACCTGTGTTCTAAAGTTACTTAATGATCAGGTGCACCTATCCTCATGATGTTCAGTTAAGCTAATGGAGCTAGATAGATACATACATCAATGAAGAAGTGTATGGATTACCTGGTGCGGTTTTTCTCTTCTTTACAGTTGTAATCAAGTTTCGCTTTGGAAAATCATGTCTGCTATTAATCTTTTGAACTTAGACCGCTGGCCTGCCAGTTGTATCTAGAAGTCAGACACTAAATTTGTGTGTTCTGGCTTTCTGCATGGTTTCCACCTGCCTATTGAGGTGTCGGTGGGGACTTCTGTGGTTAAAAATTTGAAGTCTGTCTTTTTGTTTACTGCTGTCTTGGCATCTTCCACACTGTGAAAATTGTTCAGGAATGGTTTGAGGAACATGAGAAAGAGTTCAAGATATTGATTTGGCCTCCAAATTCCCCAGATCTCAATCTGATTGAGCATCTGTGGGATGTGCTGGAAAAAACAAGTCCATGGAGGCCAATCCTCGCAACTTACAGGACTTAAAGGATCTACCGTTAATGTCTTGGTGCCAGAAAAAACAGGACACCTTCAGTGGTCTTGTGGAGTCCATGCCTTGATGGGTTCAAGCTGGTTTGGAAACACAAGGGATATCTACACAATATTAGGTCGGTGGTTTTAATTATCACTGTGGCATGGAACCTCATCACTTGCACAAGTGAAAATGGCAAAACTTTATTATCAATAATTTACACTTCTTTACTTCACTCCCAATAAACTGCTTGTGTTACTCTCATTCATGTTCCATGTAATGCTAGATAGCAAAGGACTGCTTTATTCCAAGTGAGAAATATTTTTCTCTTTTCTAAAACACATTGGTAAGACACGAAGAAAAGTCTTCATGTCTTACTTTTGCCTCTATGCTCTGTCCCACAATCCTTGCAGCTCATTTAAATATGTTATTATGCATAATGAAAGCACATTCTTGCAGAATTAGTGCACAGTGCTCATATCCTTGTGCCTCTCCCAGAGCACTTGGAATGCCGATGAACCATCCATTGTCTGGTGTAAAAATGTAGTTGCTCTATACTTTGCGGAGAACATCCATGAACTTTGCTGTGGAAATAGGAGCATAGTCTACATAAACTGTTGTCACAATGGCTCATCCAAGAACATTTACGCTGTGCAACCATTATGCAAATAGCTCATAGTTCCTATAAAACGTGTTAAGAATAATGTTCCTTTAAGAATTGCAGGACAATTTAAATTGAGGCTATTTCTCAATTAAAGTATGAGATGTTCTGCACGTAAACAAACACCAGTACACTGTTATCATACACTATATTACAAAATACTAAAAACGTTAGTTTGTCACAGTATTAAAGAGGGTGGCATTTTTTACTGCTTTTTAGTTTATTAAATGTTTTTAATAATTACAGTAGATTTATAATCTTTGCTATATATCAGAAATTAAACACAAGTGGCCCTGTTTATTTTAATCCAGTTATTTTATTCATCAATAAAATTTTATGTTTTCTAGGACAAACTTTTCGTGGCATCAATTATTAAATGTCCAATGTTCTCAAAGACTGACAATCCTGAAAAACTAGATGCAACAATTAAATTAAAGAAATAGCTGCTGACGGTAACAATGTACAGGATAATTTGTTTATATTGTCACTGTAAAGTATAATCTTTATTGATAAAATTGGAATGTAACATCTTGATTGTGCACATATGTGTCTGTATTACTAACATTGAAGTGTAACTACAGATATGCAAATTCTTGCTGTAACATTGAGTTGCCTGGGGCTTGGTATAGATGTATACTCTCAAGAACACCTACCTTTAGAACACTCTTGGGTCAGCCACTCAGCTCTAACTCAGTCTCTCTGATGTAAGGCTTCTGTGGGTTAGTCAGCAAACAGGTGTCCTCACACATGCAGGTTTAACATCAGTACAGTTCTTATAGTGCAAATAGAGAGTGTACATTTACCATTATTGAAATGGATATTGGACAATATATCTTCATGAAAATAAATGAGATAAGACTCTATTTACATTGTCCGCTTTCCTGCACAGTTCACTGCATTACTTTAGGCATTGTAGTTACTTGCCAAAAGAGCTGACATTCTTGTGTAGTGGATCTACGACTGCCACTTTCTTGTCTCTGCACAGTTGCAGTTATCCCAGTTTACTCGCCCACAGTGGGGTACCAGATCACATCCCACCATCCTCAGCTACATTTACATTTTTACACTGGCATGTGGAGTGTTAGATCTCATGGGCATCTCTAAGTGGGGAAATACCCACATTCACACTTCTAAGATCCCAGACAGGATAGAATAGGCATTGACAGTGCTCCTTATTTCATATTTTTTACTGTCTTTTCACCAGTTTTTATCTCAGAGTTCCATAGCTCCCTCACTAAAGCCTCCCCTTCTTAATAACCCAGTTTCAAACACACACAGCGCCTGGTTTACTCAGCATCACTCAACAATGTGTGGTTGAAAGGAGGCAACCCTTGAAAATTAGCCAATCACTTATTTCCTTCCCTCCAATCCCTATGCAACTGGCCTTGCATTTTTTTCCAGGTTTTACAATACTGGTACGCCAACACCAAGACCTGCATAACCAGCTTGCAGAGGTCTTCACCTATAGTAGCCCTTATAGAGCATGAGTTTTTCACAAATACTTGGGTGCCCCAGGTCTTAAGCTCTAATAAGTGCAGGCTTAGATTGACAAGTATCGTTCAATTAGGATGTGACAAGGGGAGTCCCAAGGAGAAAAAGCACCAGTGTCTAAACAAAAGTCCAGAAAGAATAGTGCCCAACAGAAGTCAATCCAAATTCAAAGTCAGGGCAGACTGAGTTCTAGCAAAGTTCAAAGCCCAATCCAAATCTCATGGCAAGCAGAGTTCATGTGAAGTCAAAATGCAAACCTTCTAAAAAGGACAAGTGTTGGTGTTGCCCATAGCAATCAATCATATTTGCGCTATAATTTTTCAGCACAATCTTGAAAATGATAGCTATATTTCAATTGCGTGAGGTTTGATAAACCTACTCTTGTCAGGAATCACACTGGAACTTCTAGATTCAAACAGCCATAATGATTTGACTTTACCTGTCGCGGAGATGCAGAGTTTAACAAAGAGTAGGCATTCAACATGGACCCCTGCAAAAGGGTATGGGTTTTGTTTCTATTGCTCCTAAAATCACAGCCTCCCATATAGGTATCATTCATGACTGACTGGCAGACAGAAACAGACATGAATGCTATGGAATATAAAAGAGAATGAATAGCCTAAAACTAATTGACATGGATGAAACAACTAGGAACACACTGTCGTGAATGGAATAACCATGAACACACTGTTATCACAACACTAGTGGGCCAGATAATATAATCATATCCATAATCAGGTCTATTATTGAAGACTGAGGCATCACACATATCTATTGATTAGGTATGTTGTACCCTGTTGCATTGTTAACTTTGCTTGGAGCCACTCAAATAGACTTATGACAGCCCAACAGATTCTGAATATGCCTTATTTAAAAGAATATAGAAGTTTTTAAAAATTTACAACACATTATGTTTCAGGAGCTGAGAGATCTCCTACTTGAACTATTATTAGCTAAAGCAGACCCACACCTTACAGATCTCAGTTACTTGGACACTGTTCATGATGTAATCCCAGTGGTGACAAATTCTTCACTTAGATGGACAATAGAAATGGGTATTCAATTTATCTGATTCTAAATTTTGCCCAAATATCAAATATTGCTTACTGGTTAATTAATTTTTGAATTGGTCCTAATTCCCCAAAAAAATCTGCAAATAAATAACACCTACTGGAGAATCTGGTAATTCGGTCCACATTTACAAAGCAGCAATGTCTTGCAATAGACTACCGCTGAAACAGAGCTGCATTATCATTATTTCCTATTCCTATTTTCCCACTGTTTAAACTACAGCAAAAAAAAGTAATTTATAAAATTAGCAGCAATACACATCTCCAAATTCTCAAAAAGCCCCAACACTGGACAGCTTCAGCTGGGTCATGCTGTAAAAGGGTGACCTCCTGCTATAATAAAAACCAGACACCGGTTAGCTCCCTGTGCCTCTACAGAGAGCACATAAAGAAACAACACGACCCTCCCCTTTACCAAGATGCTGCATTTCAAGAAAATGTAAATGCATTACTAAATACCTGGTCCTCTCTAGGCTCCCTGGCGGGGGCCATTGTGGTGCGCTGGCTCTATCAGCATCTGATAATAGTTGTAAGAACACCACTGTACAACTGAAAAACTGGGGCAGAATGAGAGAGGGAAGAAGTGCTCTAATGTAGGCTGAGTAAAGAAAGGGTGTGTTCACGCAAATGCGGCTCATACAGATTTGCAGAAACACATTTATATACCTTTTAGGAGGTGTATCTTTTGTACCTGTAAAAGGCAGGTGCAAATACATGCTGATGATGATGATGACTTGGCATAGAATGATTGCATAAACTGCTGGTGTGGAGCAGAACGTGTCTCAAGATGTGCTCAACTCCGGTGGTAATTGTTTTTACGATTACCTCTATTCCGACATGGAGAAACCCTACAATGCAAATCCGAAATTATGAAAAATCGATTGGAAAATAAACAGACTTATCTTCAACCCGACGCTGGAGATCTCCGATGGGAGCACCGTGCTGACAGCAAGTGATTCTGATTGGGGAAGTGTTCGGCACTGCAGGCTGTCGTCATCGCGACGTCTGTCCATAGAAATTTAAAGTGGCAATGTGGGGACCCCTAAGGTTAAGTGTTTAAACACTTAACCCGACATTGCAGCTTTAAATAACGCCAGCCTGCAGTGCCGAACACTTCTCCAATCGGAATCACTTGCTGTCAGCATGGTGCTCCCATCGGAGATCTCCAGCGTCAGGTTGAAGGTAAGTCTGTTTATTTTCCAATCGGTTTTTCATAATTTCGGATTTTCTTTGTAAGGCCTTCTCCATGTCAGAGTAGTGGACATTGGTAAAGCGTTCCCAACCCCTCAACTCTGCATATGTGTGTGGAAATATGCTATTTTTGCCTGCCCTTTTATTTGTGAAATGTATGCCCATTTTGTAAATAATTCTGCATCAGCCCTATTATTAATATCTAAACTCCAAATTAATTATATTATAAAGTCTATAGTTCTTACGTGAACTAAATACTATTGAAAAGTTAATATATGTGAAAATTATAGCTTTGAAAAGTTAATATATGTCTTACTGGCTACTATGAAAAATAATGTGTACAATGCTACCATGAAATTACAACTGAAGGGATAATTTTAATGGAGATTTCAAACAGGCAGGCATTTTGTTGTAACTGAAACCAGTATCTCTGCTGTGAACTAGAGGTTAAAATTATTTGTGGACATTTAAAATAAGATAAAGGCTGTGTTGCTCACTGGACAAACAGCTAAGTCCAAGGACCTTAAATGTATTTAACCCAGAATAAAGAGAGCTGCATGGCGAACTTACTGCCCACGTTAATGTTACATATTGACATAATTCATCTGTACAAAGTCCATCTAAGTTTCTGAGTGAAGCCAGAGACAATTACTGAAATGAACATTGGGCTTTGTAATACAGAATGTATGTGTAATAAATGATTTTTGTTGGATTGAAGCTCTACAAACTTTGGTGCTTGTCTGTTCTAATCTAAGAACTTTGTATATTTGTAAATTGTATATTTACTATTTTAAATTTTTGTGTGTAGTGTGTGATCCTTTCCTGGGACATATACTGTATACAGCATCGGACTGGCCCACCGGGATACTGGGAGAATCCCCAGTGAGCCCCAATGCCTTAGGATCATACCCTCTTTTATTTGTAGGCGGAACCTGGAGTTTTATCCATAGGACTGGCCTGACTCAGAAACTACTAGGGTCCATGAAGAAAATGGGGACGCGGTGCAGAATGGACAATTCCTGGTGGCTGGATTCTTCCCAGGAACCTGCCACCCTTGTACACGTGCGGCAGCACGGATCAGCCCATCCTTTCCCTTCTCAATCCCCATTTTAGGTAGAGTAAAAATGAATAATCTCTCAGAAAAGTTAATGCGGGCGGAGTGATCTCGCAGGGCGCAATGCCCGTGTTATGACTCACCGGGCTCTCTGTCAAAGTAACTAGATAAAGAGATAGGTAGATGGATAGTTAGTTAGAGATAGGTAGATAGAAATGTTAGTTAGGGATAGGTAGGTAGGTAGTTTGATAGGTATTAGATAGCCACTTGGGTGTTTAGATAGGTAGTTAGTTTAGTTCTTAGATAGATTAGGTAGATTACTTTAGGTAGATCAGATAGGCAGATAGATTAGATAGGTCTTAGATTGGGTCAGTTAGGTCTGTTCTCTGTCAGAATCTGCCCTCATTCAGGCTGTCATTTCTATGTAATGCACCAACTGGCCAGCCTGTTTCTCTGAGCTCACTCACCTGGCTCCTCATTATCACCTACAGTTCATTGGTTCTGCTCTCCTTAAATAGCCGGCTTATCCTCTGCAGGATTGCTGGTAATATGTTTACCATAGTGTTCTGCTCCCTTGTGTTTTCCCTGTTACCTATTCCTGTTGTTTTTTGCCGGCTCGTGGTATCACTGTGTACCAGACCGGTTCAGTTCCTGTCTACTCTTCATTGGATTCCTTGTGTACTAACTCGGCTCTGCTTTGACTCTTCACCTGTGTGGATTTCCTGTGTACAAGACCTGATTTGGTTCCTGACTTTTCTACTGTCTACTCACCAGTTCCAGTCAGCTATCGCCAGGACCCCGGTAAAGTCGTTCTCCCAGGCATGGCTCCGGCGTGACCTGCAGCTCCTCTGCTCATCATACCTGTATTCGGAGATGCAGCCACTTCAGCATCACTGCGCTCAGATTTCAACAATCTCCCTCTGGCTCCGGACTCAACCTTGCCACAGGCACTTTTGACTGTGTACATATTATCACTGTGTGCCTGTAATTGTAGTTACCCCTGGCAAATGCCTAACAACTTTTTCCCCTAAATCTCCAGACTCTCACCGGTACTGTGGGTTGTAGTTAACCCTGGCAACTGCCTACGTTCAGTTTCATCATCTTTACCTATCACTGCAAGTTCCATTCATTTCCAGGCAAGCACCGGTACAGAGGTTGCTGTGTATCAGGGAACTTCTCTATCAGCTGTTCCTTTATTTATTCCAGTGGCCACGAGTGATATATCAGTCTTGACACCATCCACTCAGTGTCTCACCTGACTCCCTCCTGCACTTCCTAATCTATGGCCCCGGTAACTCTATTCCTGGGTTCTCCCCAGCCAGTGCACATCTCGCAACCCTCTGTTTTTCTGCATCCAAGTCTGTTTCCACCACTAGGGGCAACAGTGAACACCAGGCTTTCGGAGCAGACTCCAGGTTTTGCTGTACTGGCTGGAGGGGTTCCTAACAGCCCACCTGCTACTTAGCTAGCTATACTGCACTGGTCTGCATTGCAGTGCTGTTGAGCACCTCATTTTAACAAGCGTCATGTGATCGGCTCCTGGCAGTGAGGTCACGATGAAGTCAATGAGAGGAGCCAGGCAGCCAAAGAAGTCAGAAGAGAGAAGTAGAGTAGTGGACAAGAGGTGAAAAAGAAGAAAAGGTAAGTACATTAATACAGAGAAAATGAGGCTAAAGGAGACTACAGAAAACTGGGAGTGGAGGAAGAAGCTACAGAACTTTGGGGGGGTTGATGAAGCTATAGAACTTGGGGGGGTGAAGAAGCTACAGAAAACGAGGGGTGATGAAGCTACAGAAAACAAAGGGGGGTGAAGAAGCCACAGCAATCTGGGGTGGGTGTGAAGAAGCTACAGAACTCTGGGGGGCTGAAGAAGCTACAGAACTCTGGGGGGCTGAAGAAGCTACAGAAAGCGTTGTAAATTTCTGTAAATTTTCTAGTAGAGAATGAGCATTAGACAATAAGGCTTTTAAAATTAATAGACAAGTATGGCGCTTATACTCTAACAGATGAACAAAAGCATATAAATTCAAAAGCAGATAGTCACTATCAAATTGCCGAAATCGATCCCACTCAAGTCCAGAAAAGTATTGTCCAGTACAATATCCTCAATATTCCTGAATTCAAAGTTTTTGGTTCATAGGATAATAATATTTGTCCCAGTATTATGTTCTCCACCGATGTTCATCCATACAAAAAGTGCAATTCTCTTTAATCAATGCATATGTAGCACCAGTGTGGTATTAAATTTAAATTAGTCACCACCATGTGTAATAAATGACCTTTCATTAGGTAATACACTTACATAAGAAGAGACTTCTTGTCCAAAGTCAACATAAAAGCACGTATGGAACTCTTCAATAATTTTCACATTGATCTTTGGATTTTATCTCAAAGAGAGCAAAAGAAGAGAAAAATGCTCCACATAGTGCATTATCCAAAATAATTCTATTTAATGTTTGCACACCATAAAAACAAATAAAATGAGTACATGAGAGGATTGTCGCAGACGGTCCCGATAAAGCTGGACCCTTACCCTGTGTAAGATGGTATCAGGCGTGTAGGGAAACCTCTCTCTCCCTCTCCATAGATTAGAAAGCCGGCTGGTTACCGTTCCGCGCTCCACAACACTCGGGTTTTGGATTCCAAACAATTCCAGGTAATCCGCGGCTTTCCTCCCAGTCACCACCTCTGCCACCAACGCGTTTCAATTTTACAAAATCTTTATCAAGGCTGTGTGGTGAATACAATCAACAAGTCTTTAAAAACACTTCCATCCAATCAGGGCTTCCCAAATTAGCATAGAGTTGCTATGGTGACCCGTCCGAGCTCGGGTTATTATACATAAGAATGATGAATCCCGAAAACTTTATGAATGCCTTCTTAATTATTGACATTCAACTAACATAATAAATCACAATGAATAATAAGTTTATACATACATAAAACATCTAAATGATATAAAAACTTTGTCCCGATTGGCCCAATGTTACCATGGCAACCCGTTTAAACCCGGGTTTTAGCATATACAGTGAAAACCAAATATTTGAATATATCCTCTCAAGGAGGGTGTGTACACAGTATATTTAAACAAAGGACTTAAAATAGGGAACAAAACTGTATAATCATTGAGCTTATATGTTCCTGAGTATTATGTTCCTTCCTAATCTTATTCTCGTTCCAATTGCTCCCTTCAAAAGGTAAGTAAAAAATATATGTAATGGCTTATATATCAGGAAAAGAGGGGGAGGAAAATAAATACATAAAACATATAAAAGGCATTAGTGTTTAGAGTTTTTTATGTACATAGTACAATATATGATGTAACCTAGATGATTATGTGGATTTTTGAAGGATTGAATTGTTGATAGAAATGTGAGGAATTATTCTTTCCGAGATCCTTCTAAGTTGAGTAGTATAGATCTAATGGGTTACCATGGTAACCATTTGTGGACCTACATATATATATAGAGGAAGGCAATACACGAGTTTTAGTGTTTAGAGTTTTTTATGTACATAGTACAATATATGATGTAACCTAGATGATTATGTGGATTTTTGAAGGATTGAATTGTTGATAGAAATGTAAGGAATGATTCTTTCCGAAATCCTTCTAAGTTGAGTAGTATAGATCTAATGGGTTACCATGGTAACCGTTTGTACCTTTTCCATTTATTGGTACTATGCCTTTTATATGTATTATGCATAATACTCAGGAACATATAAGCTCAATGATTATACAGTTTTGTTCCCTATTTTAAGTCCTTTGTTTAAATATACTGTGTACACACCCTCCTTGAGAGGATATATTCAAATATTCGGTTTTCACTGTATATGCTAAAACCCGGGTTTAAACGGGTTGCCATGGTAACGTTGGGCCAATCGGGACAAAGTTTTTATATCATTTAGATGTTTTATGTATGTATAAACTTATTATTCATTGTGATTTATTATGTTAGTTGAATGTCAATAATTAAGAAGGCATTCATAAAGTTTTCGGGATTCATCATTCTTATGTATAATAACCCGAGCTCGGACGGGTCACCATAGCAACTCTATGCTAATTTGGGAAGCCCTGATTGGATGGAAGTGTTTTTAAAGACTTGTTGATTGTATTCACCACACAGCCTTGATAAAATTTTTGTAAAATTGAAACGCGTTGGGGGCAGAGGTGGTGACTGGGAGGAAAGCCGCGGATTACCTGGAATTGTTTGGAATCCAAAACCCGAGTGTTGTGGAGCGTGGAACGGTAACCAGCCGGCTTCCTAATCTATGGAGAGGGACATAGAGGTTTCCCTACACGCCTGATACCATCTTACACAAGCTAAGGGTCCAGCTTTATCGGGACCGTCTGCGACAATCCTCTCATGTACTCATTTTATTTGTTTTTATGGTGTGCAAATATTAAATAGAATTATTTTGGATAATGCACTATGTGGAGCATTTTTCTCTTCTTTTGCTCTATTTGAGATAAAATCCAAAGATCAATGTGAAAATTATTGAAGAGTTCCATACGTGCTTTTATGTTGACTTTGGACAAGAAGTCTCTTCTTATGTAAGTGTATTACCTAATGAAAGGTGATTTATTACACATGGTGGTGACTAATTTAAATTTAATACCACACTGGTGCTACATATGCATTGATTATAGAGAATTGCACTGACCCACGGTAATGTGATCTTTTCATTTTTTGTATGGATGAACATCAGTGGAGAACATAATACTGGGACATATATTATTATCCTATGAACCAAAAACTTTGAATTCAGGAACATTGAGGATATTTGCTGGACAATACTTTTCTGGACTTGAGTGGGATCGATTTTGGCAATTTTATAGTGACTATCTGCTTTTGAATTTATATGCTTTTCTTTATCTGTTAGAGTATAAGCGCCATACTTGTCTATTAATTTTAAAAGTTTTATCTATATACATACATAGATGGGTTGTATGCCAATAGACAGGGGCAGCTAAATACTAGTCAGTGCAGACATATCCACAATTTTATATAATATTAGACAATAAGACTTTGTGTTTGTTGAGATTTTAAAAATACCTGGAAGTTCATTAAAAATGTTTACCACATTGTTTTGCTTATTTTTGACTTTCAGACAATTTTTTTTAATCTTTACTGATTGTAACATATCCTCTTCCTTATTAACGAAGCCCATAATTTTCATTGTCACAGACTGGGGGCACTACTGTGTGGCATAATACGATTTGGGGGTACTACTGTGTGGCATAATATACTTTGGGGGTACTACTGTGTGGCATAATATAATTTGGGGGCACTACTGTGTGGCATAATATAATTTGGGGGCACTACTGTGTGGCATAATATAATTTGGGGGCACTACTGTGTGGCATAATATAATTTGGGGGCACTACTGTGTGGCATAGTATAATTTGGGGGCACTACTGTGTGGCATAATACAATTTGGGGGTACTACTGTGTGTCACAATATGATTTGGGGGTACTACTGTGTGTCATAATATGATTTGGGGGTACTACTGTGTCATAATATGATTTGGGGGTACTACTGTGTGTCATGAACAGAAGGAAACACATTGAGAATGTCACGACTGAGGTTTTTTGCAGATCCCCCGCCTCACTATCGAGGGTGGTGGAGGTCGAATACAATAATATTCACAGGATAAGTTCACGGTTTACAAGCATCAATGATGACACAAGAGAAAGTAGTAGTGCTCCAACGTAGTGTATTGAATATTAGTACAATAGGAATATATATATATATATATATATATATATGAATACACAGCAATTCATAGTAATGCAGACAAAATTCACATATGCATCTTCATAGTTGGTAGCCCTTGGCAACAGCATGAGATGAGATACAGTTCAACGCAGTGATGATAACCAAGAATACTAGGATCCAATAGAGAACCATACAGCAGATGAATGTTAGTCACTGGTACAGAATACAGTCCAGACAGAGTAGTGTATAGAACTTAGCTGATCCGAGAGTAGAGATGACTCAACATAGCAGTTGGTTCTGGAATCGCTGATTCTATTTAAGTAAAGCAGTGAGCGTTAAACATCACCCAAGGACTTGGATGAATACCGACACATGCAGTAGAATGTTGCCTAGAAGTAGCAGAGACGTGAGTAGTATCTGAATCATGCGTAGAACTACAGGTAACAGGATTCGTTGTAACTGCAATGTTAAGGTTGATGTAGTATGGAGCAACTGAACAGAGACAGGCAACTTGAGCCCAAGTACTAGCCACCGGCACAACAAGTAGTTCACAATAACAGTCCAGTAACCAGGTAGTAGCAGAGTAAGGATAACCTGTGTCAGACATGGAACTACAGGTGACAGGTGACTTGATAGTAGCTCTAACAGTGAGATGCAGCGATCTTAGCCAGCAGATGAACAACAGTAGTAGATTCAGCAAGCAGCGTGGAACTACAAGTACCAGGTATAATGGCTGTAGATGTAGAAGTCCAGTACACAGGTAACAGCAATAGTAGATTCAGCAAGCAGCGTGGAACTACAAGTACCAGGTATATGGTCGTAGATGCAGAAGTCCAGTACACAGGTGACAGCAATAGTAGATTCACCAAGCAGCCTGGACCAAGGCAAACTGAGTAACACGAAGAACAGGCCATGAGCCTATAACCATGGGAGGTTAATATAGTGCTCCAGGACCAATGAGGTTTAGGGAGAGGTCCAGATCACAGTAACTAGGAACACCTGAGAATGTAATGTCTCTGAAGCAGAAGCAAGCAGAATCATGGTTCTTAAAGGGGAAAGTCACAACACCGGCACCTGACTATGGGACCGGCCTGTGACAGAGAAGTAGAAGTGCCATTTTTTATTTTTCTTTAGATTTTGTATGTTCTATAATTAAATTAAGAGGACAGGGTAACAGGCTTCAATTAGAGAACCAGGGATGGTATTATGAAATAGGTGAGGGAGTTTGTTTTGGAGAGAACAAGTAATGGAGAAAGATGATCAGAAAAGAGCTACAAACCATCTATAAAGGCCATCATTGCGCAAGTTAAAAATTAAGCCATATATTGTTCACACCATATAAATTTGGAAATCTACCCTGATATATACAGCAATCCTATTGCTTAATGTCCACAGATCATAATGATCTGTTCGTCCCCTACTGACCTCATCACATGAGGCATCACATGAGGCATGTACCACAGGCATGTGAGCTGTCTCACGTGTGCAAGCAGCAAGAAAGTAGACCGAAGACTCTGCAGCGCTGGAATGAAATAAGGTAAGTGTGGAGAGAGTGTGGGGGATGATTTCAATGTAGTTTAAGTGGGGGCGTAGGCTATTAAATTAATAGTGTCACAAGGTGATGACAGGGAGGACTGGCAATTGCTACAAGGTGTGCTGGAGCACATGGAACTGGGTCCAATTTGTCTTCATAGTATCCTTTCCCTCTATAAGAACCCAACTGCGCGTATTAAGATTAATGGCTCTCTCTCTGAGCCATTTTCCATTTACAATGACACACGTCAGGGATGCCCATTGTCCCCATTTATTTTTGTCTTATGTATAGAGGCACCTGCCCAGTCGATTAGATGATATTTCTGGGGTGTGGGTGACGACAGAGCACAAATTGGCTATCTTCGCAGATGACCTATTAGCGACGATAACCAATCCCTTAATCTCACTACCCAATTTAATGTTTGAATTTGAAAGGTTTGGGACACTGTCCATTTTTAAAATCAACTATACAAAATCTATGGCTCAGGACCTCTCCATCCCACCGCTCGTTGCGGAAGGTTTTAAAAGCTCATTCCCCTTCACCTGGCATCCCTCTCAAATTAAATACCTGGGGGTACTGCTATCGGAAGACCTCTCCATTTTATACAAAATTAATTTTGTCCCATTGATCCCCAAATTTCGAGCAAACATTGGCCGTTGGCATTCTTGGGGCTTCTCATGGCTAGGGGGGATAAATATTATCAAAATGAATATTCTTCCAAAGATCTTATACCTTCTCCAAACTCTCCCAATACATATGCCTTACCGATTCTTCTTAGATCTACAAAGATTGGTACCCAAATTTTTTTGGGCTGTTAAGCCACCTAGGTTTTGCCATGACATTTTATATAGGCGGAAGACTCAGGGGGGCTTTCAGCTCCATCATTTTGCTCAATATTATCAGGCCGTACTTCTAAACAGGTTGTTGGAGTGGACTAGAACAACACCCTTTAAGCAGTGGACTCATATTGAAGAACAGGCAATGGGGGTCTCCACAACTATATTTCCCTGTTTGCCCAAACTTGCACACAATTCACATCCTACAATTGGGCCTATTCTTTAATGCTGGGCCAGACTCAGAACTTTAAGATTTATATCATTCCTACTATCGCCTCTTACTCCTCTGACTGCCAATCCTGACTTTACACCTGGACTCACACCAGGGGCTTTTGGAACTTGGTACACAGACAAGACGCTTTGGAGTGGCCATCTGGTGGTTAATGGACGAGTACATGCCTTCTCTCTCTTACCAGACAGTCTAGGCCTACTTGCTTCAGAGTTTTGGTCATACCTGCAAATTAGACACTATTTACAATCGAGAGATGTTATGGAGGGTGCGAGTAGGTCTGACTGGCTTTAAAGAGTTGTGCTACGTCTCCACCGAACCCAAACATACCATCTCAAAGATATACCAAATACTCATTGTTAACTTATACTCCAAATTACATGTTTATGCCAGAATTGAGGAGAGAAACCTATGAACAATTTTGGACCAAAGCTTTCCAATACATGATGGCGAGCTCCTCTAGCCTCTCTGTGGTGAAGATGCAATACAAGGTCCTCTCCCGTTGGTACAGATGCCCTTCTCAACTTAGCAAAATGCACCCGGATGTCTCGGTGTCGTGTTGGAGATGTGGTTCTGGTCCAGGAACCACCTTCCACATATGGTGGTCCTGCCCTGTGATAGCGACATTTTGGAGTAAGGTGAAAACTGTTCCAGAGAAGATTTTAGGCACCTCAGCCCCAGAAGGACCAGACTTCTGATGATTTAGTATCTCAAATCTACCACTTTATCAATACAAAAAATCCTTACTTCGGCATCTGTGTAATGCCACCTTAGCAGTTCTCCCAGTCCACTGGCGGTCTCCTGTGCCCCCTGACATAAGGGAGTGGTTTAGACGGATTGACCTTTATTGGCTTATGGAGGACATATACTTCTCCAGCCAAAAGAAGGTCACTGAATACACAGCAATTTGGCTACGGTGGCTTGAATTTAAAGAATCCACGTCTTACCCCTCTGTTATCGACTCAACTATTCTCCGTTGAGATCTGAATGTTGAAAGATGCTTATGCGAGAGGTCACGTTACATGTAAACACTGTGGACACTATCTCTTTTATCTGGGCTTTATACACCTCAAGGAGTTACCCCCCTCCCCTATCCACTCTTACCTCCCTTCTCTTTAACTTTTCTTTGTCTTCTTTTATGTCTATATCATTACATCTTTATATAATTGTTCTGTATTGTATATTCGTAAAAAGTGAAGCTACTTTACTGTGGCTTAGATTATGAATCTTATCTGTGACTCTAAGTTTGAAACATGCCTTACTTGACTTGTTATATGTACTTCATGTTTGTACTAATTTTGAAGATTTAATAAAAAACAAATTACACCAAAAAAATGAATAGTGTGCAGGAGATATTAATTTATTGGTGGGGTGACGGTGGTGCCTATGGGATAATTTTATGTGGTGTGGTTTTGGGTCTAATAATTTAATGTGTGGTTAAGTCTGTTTGTTCAGTGAGAATACTTATCATTTATTGTTGGAGCTGTTTAGGGAGGGTAATAGGTTTATTTATTACATGCAAATACCAATTATTTAATGTCTGGGCTGCTTGGGGGGATTATGTGTATTTGTTAAATGTAAATACTATTAAGTAATGTCTTTGGGGGGGATATGTTTATTTAGTAAATGTGAATACTATTAATTTAATATCAGGGCTGTTTGCCTAATTATTAAACATGGGAGCTATTGATTTAACATTGAGATGGGTTGGGGAAGGGGGCTAGAGTGCCCTCATTGCTAAGCTTTCCATATTTAATGTACCTATCCCTTTTTCCAAACAGGACCCCAACATTCCAGGGTCCAGACAGCAACTGAGTTTAAGATATCAGCAGCAGCAGGTAGTGAATGCTGCAAGAACAGGTATGAGAGAGCAGGACAGTCTGGCAACTGTTTTGATTCTAGTGGGGCAAGTCTTTGTCCCGATCTAAGAATTGGGGCCCAGACTATGCACTCTTTATATGCACTGCAATCTTATTTATACTACACTATGCCGCTAGCAATGTCCTTCATAGGCTAACCACTCTCCCTCTGATGTCTGATCTCACCTCTATGGTGGCTGGCCACACCCCCTCTGTTGGGCCCCTATCTTGAAGTCCCCTGGTGGACCCTGCATGTCCCAGTCCGACACTGACTGTATACTATTTATAGTTTATTTATTTATATGACTGTGTGCTAAATTCAGAAGGAATGTGGACCTGTTGTGTACTTACTCTAGGGTTGATTTATGTAGATGCATTTGCCAAACGTAAATCAGGCGCATCAAGTATGTATACTTACTTCTCACAATAGCGTAGTCTAACAGTGTTAGTAGTAAATGCTAAAGTTACATTACCCTATTTGTAAACAATACCTTAATGTAGAAATGTGTTGGTTTTGTTTCTAAAACCATCTTCATGTTTTGGTTTTGACCAAACATTGCATTTACATTACTATATATATAATTGACATTCATTTACAGTCATTTACAGTTTAATTTCTAATGATCTCTGCACACCTTCCCAAATTGTAACCAATTTTGACCAAAGGCTGCAGTGAGCTGGCTGACTAAAATTAGTTACAGAGCAGTAGCACAAATACATGGCAGTTTAATAAAATATACAATACCTATGAAACATAGTGGCACAGCAGTGTCATTAAAGTATCTGTATGCCGAATGCAGAAAATGCACCAACCTCTCATTTTTAAAAAAATTGTTTGCCAAGTTTATTGTGCATGCAAAGCATGGTGCATGCTGAAATTCACCCAGTCGTAATACACACACAATGTTCGCTCTGTTATCAGCAATGAGGAATCCTGAGGAGAGTCTTAGTGGGGTGAGCCATTTTGCTATGACATTTCTGAGTTTTCTCAACAGATTGACACTGGTCTGTGAATGATCTGGCATTGGGTGCTAGCACTACTATGCTGAAAAGATGAGGCATTGTGACTGGCGACATTGTGAATGTCGCCAATCACACTATCAACATTGTCAACCTGTCAGCACAACGGAGGTGTCAGCATTTAGGCTGCCAACATGTTCATGTTGACAGGTAAACTACAGACATTTCCATTGTCGGAATTATGACTGCCATCGGTTGAATTATGCAGTCTAGTTCATGCTGTCACCTGCGCTTGATTTCCACCTTGAATGTGGTAGTGGAAGAGAGAGAAAAAAGTTGTGGCAAGAATACACACTCATTGAAAAATAATCTAAGCATAATAAAGCATGTAGATAAGATGAGGTGTAAATAAAGAAATAAATTACAGCACTACATTTTCATACAACATGTATAATTGTATAAAAGTCTCCCAAGGATCAAGGTCAATATTGTATACTTCCTGGTCTGCAACCTCAACCTCCCTCCCAAATGACACCCCACACATTCATGACAAAACCCACAGATGGATCAACAATGGAAATAAGCTTTGAGAAGCCCAAAAATTCTTTTCATGACTGACCTGGTGGAGGTATGTGTGGAATTGTATGCAACTTGTTGCTCTGTGACTGGACTCAATATAGGAAGGAGGAGCTAAGGTCAGAATGGGTAGGCATTGACTCCTAAAAGTAGACAAAACACATTAACAAAAACCTTCCTATGTGTGTGTTTGAATGTAATGTGTAGAATTACAGATGTAACAAAATATGTACAATATATTGAAAAATAACATGCTTTTCCAAAGGTTAGCTGCAAAGTAAAATTGAGCTTCAAATTCATGGAGCATTGTGGCAACTATAGTGCTGTAATACTTATATAGCCATAGTCATGTTTATTAACTTTATGAAACAAAAATAATAATTTCTGCCATATGATTGATGGTCTCATAACAGTCATGAGAGTTATTGGCACTCACTGGAAATTTGGCAACAATACCATGGATGAGGAGAGATGTATTTATAAAGCATGGAGCATGGACATTGATGGAATGAAAATGTATCCAATTCTGAAAAATGATAAATTTCTTGCTAATAGTAGCAGGGCTACATAGGCTACACCCACTGACTCTAGGACATACAAAAAAATAAACATTGTTAAAAACTTGCTCTTTTAAAGGAAAAAATGGTTTATTCCTCCAATGGCACATAAATAAAGTTTGTCATGTGCATTAGGAATGCCTGCAGTACACGTTAGAGTACCTGACTGAAAGCAGTAACATGAAATGGCATAGTACTCATTTTGTATCAGATCCTAAAATTTGGCATCCTATCTGAAAACAGAAAGATACAGTACGGTCACTGTATAAGTCAACCAAATCCCTCTACTAAATTGTTGACAGCCATAATAGTGAGCATGAATTCTTTGTATGCAGATAAATATATATCGGAGCCGGAAAATATGCTGGACAAACAAAGATGCCACGGTTCGAGCACAAGGTAACCTGGCCAGAGGAATGAATTGGGCCATCTTGCTGAACCGGTCTGCAGTCACCCAGATGGTATTATGGCCTGACGACCAGGGTAAGAGTACAATGAAATCCATGGTTAGGTGTATCCATGTTTTTTCGGGAATGGAAAAAAGCATCAATTGACCTGATGGGCAACGGGCGGATTATTTTTGGGGCAGACCTTACACGAGAGAACAAATTCCCTGATGTGAGCAGATAAGGAGGGTCACCACACAACATGGGACAAGTTCTCGATGGTTTTGGTAACACCAGGATGTCCAGAGGTTTTACTATCTTGAGACATAGAAAGAACTGCCTTCCTTAGGTGTTCGGAATGAACAGTCTCTCAGCAGGGGTCTCCAGAGCTGCCAGGTCCTGAAGTTTACGGAGAGTCATGCTCAGGTCTTGGGCCAGGCCTGTAATGATGAAGGAGGCACAAACTATTGGTAGAGGTTCAGTGGCAGGATGGTGAAATGAAATGAAACTGTGGGACAAGGCATCAGCCTTATTGTTTCTTGACGTAGATCAGAGTGTGATGACAAACCTGAAGTGAGTGAAAAATAGACCCCATTGTGCTAGTCTAGAATTCAATCTCATGGTAGACTCTATGTACAAAAGGTTCTTATGATCGGTGAAGACAGAAATCACATGGACTGCCCCATCAAGCCAGTGTCGCCATTCTTCTTCGACGGCCTGTTTAATATCCAGAAGCTCCAGATTGTCCACGTCATAGTTGGTCTCCACAGGGGAATTTCTGGGAAAGATAAGCACAAAGGTGTAGTCTATTATCGCGAGAATCCTACAGGGATAAAATGGCATCTGTGACTCCCCATTGAGGTGTTTACCTCGACCACAAAAAGGTGATCAGGATTCGATGTCTGAGAACTGGAACAGAGACAAAGGCGTGTTTAAGGGACTCGAAGGACGCCACGGCAGAAGGAGGTCAGTTGGCAGTGTCTGCCCCTTTGCAGGTTAGGGTAGTAATGGGAGCCACCAGAACAGAAAAGGAATGGCTAAATCTTCTATAATAATTTGCAAAGCCCAAGAACCTTTGGATAGCCTTCAAATTAGTGGGAAGCACCTAGTCCTAGATTGCTTGGACTTTGCTGGGATCCATTGAGAACCCACTGAAAGAGATGACATACCCCAGGCAGGAGAACTTGTTGACCTCAAACTTGCACTTCTTAAGCAAAGAGATGATTTTGACGGAGCTTGAGGAGTACTTCTCTGAGGTTCAGGTGGTGTTGTGCCAGGGATCAGGAGTAAATCAAGATATCAGCTAAGTAGTCTACAACAAATTTGCCCAGGAAATCTCAAATAATATTGTTAATCAGGACTTGGAATTGTAACGGATTTCTGGATGTACTACAATCTAATATAGCTGGCTTTCCTGAGGTGTGGAGTCTAACGATCTCCCCGGTGTTCACCAAGAACCACCGCAAGGCGGGGTGGGCTTTGCTGCCAGGAGTCGCAGGTCGCGGTCCTCAGGTCCACCCTTAGATGTAGTGCAGCGTAATAGAGCAGGAGTAGTGTGGTCAAAGGGCCGGGTCGGTACACTGGAAGGCAATGCAGACGGTTCAGAAGGCAAGCTCAAAGTCAATCAGGCCAGGTCGGTACACGGGTCACCAGAGCAGAAGCGTAGTCAGCAAGCCGGGTCGGTACACAAGGACTGGAGATCAAGAATAGTCAAAACAGGCAGGAGTAATACACAGGAGTCAGCAGAAGTCTAGGAGTCAGGATTCCACAGGGAACATTAGCCAAGAAACAATAGATGTTGCTCTGACACTCACCGAGTGTCAGAGTGAAGATTTTATGCTGGCAAGTTTGAATTCCCCACCCCCGGGTTGCGGTCATGTGACTGCCGAATCCGGAAGTGTGACATCCGGACCAGTGGCGGAGAAGGTGAGTCCGTGACAGGGATACAGCAGGCGCATTACAGAGACCAAACGGCATAACCAGATATTTGTAATGTCCAGACAGGGTGTTGAAAGCTGTCTTCCATTCGTCACCCTCTCTAATACGAATGAGCTTGTAGGCCTGCGAATATATATTTTGTAAAAGATCATGGCCTCCGTAAGTTAGTCGAAGAGGACTGAGGTGAGAGGCAGCGGATAAATGTTCTTGATAGTTACCTTGTTCAGACCTCAGGCTACCATCGGTTTTGGAGACAAACAAGAAACCAGTTCTGGCTGGTAACTTAGAATGTCTGATGATGCTTTTTTGTAAGTTCTCCTCCACATAAATTTCCATAGCCTCTGTTTTCGGAACAGAAAGAGCATAATCTTTGAACCTGGAATAAGGTCTATGTTGCAGAATATTCTCAATGAGGAGGTAAAGTAAGAGCCGCCTTTTTCGAAAAGACATCCTAGGACTTCCGATATGGAATGGGAAGCTGCTCAGATATGGGCTGCAGGACCCCGAGGGGCGGGGTCAGGCAGGCATATGAACAGGATGGACTCCAGTGTATGATTTCCCCCTTGATTCAGTCAATGAGGGAATTGTGACCCTGGAGAGAGGGGTGCCCCAGGATCAGCAGACTTGAAAGACAACTGATCAGGTACAGAGACAGGGTTTCAGAATGGAGGGTGCCTACCATGAGTTAGAGTGGTGGAGTCCTGGAGGAAAGCTTGGCACCGGTCAAAGGATTCTTGTCCAGACCACAGACTGATCACAGAGTCAAGCTCGACTGATGGAACACCTAAGATCTTTGTGAAATCCACATCTAGGAAGTTTCCAGCTGCACCACTATCCAGAAAGGTGGAAGCAGAAGTAGAATTAGCACCAAAGGAGACCTGAGCAGGCAACAATAATGAATTTTTGGAAGAGATGATCTGAAGATCTAGATGGAGTTCTCCCCCATTCATTAGGCCTGATCTTTTCCAGCCTTGTTTAGGTGAAAAAGGTGGCCCTTGTCTTCTTGCCCTTTCTTCTTGCCCTTTCTTCTTGAGAGAAGTGGTGCAACCCAGCTGTATGGGTTCTATCATATCCAGGGGTAAAGGAATTGAGTCTGAAGGAGTAATGGAGTATGGTGCTTACTTTCAAGCTTTCCTTGATACACCTATCGATCTTATTGGTGAGCTGCATAAGGCAACAATGAGTCGCCGATGCGATCTTCACTGTAATCCTGCCGGGGTAAGCAGTGTTGGGATATCCAGCATTGTAAAATATTACCCAACCCCTTAAATCAGCCTCAGGAGGCTGTTAATTAATTAGACTTCACTGCGACTGTCAAACTACTAGCCGGGACAAGGCAGCAATGAAAAGAGCCTTGGCAATGGCTGGGATGATGAGAACGGAAGTGACGTCTCAGCTGCCAGGACGACAGCCTGGACATGGCCATGGACAGGAGCAGGCGAGACATCGCGGCTAGCTCATGGCACACCTCCACAATCACAATATTGTGATGGACATGATTGTACACTGTGCAGACAGCATGAGAATGCTAAAGGAATTCTGCTGTAAGTGCTGTTTTCCTTGTACATGCCGCAAGTGGCTGATAACATCACAGTGCGGACACCAATGTGTGGAGCTTCTCCACATGTTAGCGATGACATCATAGCACATATGATGTGTGCCTGACTAAGTCTCAGGGGCATAATTACTATGCGGCGATTCTTTAGAACTGCCGATTCCCGACGCTTTGAAGGTATTTTCTTCAAACTGCAATTTTATTAAAGACAAAACCCGAAGGCCTTTGTCATTAATAAACGTGCCATGTAAAAAATGCCTTCAAATTGCTTGGAAACAGCGATTCTATTAACCGCCGCATAGTAAATATACCCCTGAGTCTAAATGATCTTGAAATACTCCCCTTCAGGGTCTGACTATCCAATAGGACAACTAGGCTGCAGCCTAGGACACAAGCCTTTTGGAGGGGAACAACATTTTTGTTATGTAAAATTGTTACAGGAAGAGGTATAAACTGAAATTCATTTTAAAATATAAGAGAATAGTTATTCTCCAAAAAAAATAAAAAATGAAAAAAATTGTATTAAAACTTTAATCTTGTTGTATTCCTGAGTCATCAAATTTTATAAACAATGATTTTTGTTTTTCTTTCTTGAAAAACATTTATTAGGGTGTACTTAATGTCTACTGTATATAACAGACATGTTTAAAGTTGCTCCTGATTGCAAATACATGTTATAGCATGCATATGAGACTGACACTACTAGGACTCAGGACTTAGACTAGACATCTAGCTGGAGCATGATATACGTCAGAAATCCAGCTTACTTCTGCGTTGCTTTAACCTGACTTGGACATTGCAGCATGGGAACGCCCTTACTGTAAATTGCCTCCATGCATCTGCCCATTCCCCACCCCATTCCCTCCCAGAAATAGTAGGCTGTAGTGTCACTCACCGGACTGTGAGTGCTTCTTCCCGGACATTTAGGAACCGTGGCCGTCCTCCATCCTGAGGGACTGCGCATGCGCAGCCCTTTCTATACCTCCAGTGTATGTTCCTTTAACTTAATTGGCAGATCAGGCAACCTCCCTATATTAAGCACCTGTGGTCATCACCACATTGCCTGATCTTGGAGTCTCATTCCCCATGAGTCTCTGAAGGTGTTCCTGTGTTTCCTCGTTTATTCAGCCCAGCTGATTCCTGTGGTTTCCAAACCACTTCTACCTCTGTGGTTTCCAAACCACTTCTACTACTGTGGTTCCCATACCACTTCTACCATCTACTGTATCATCGTGACTGTGAGCTGATTCCTATCCGCTGCCTCCGTGCACTACAGTCTTCTAACCACTTCAACTCTACCTTGTATCATTGGGACTGTTAGCTGATGCCTATCCGCTGCCTCCGTGCACTACAGTCTTTCATTCACATCCACTCACCTGTTCATGATTGTGACTGCCAGCTGATTCCTATCCGCTGCCTCCGTGCACTACAGGCTTCAACCTGCAACTCGTCTGTGTTTCATCATCGTGACTGTTTGGCTGATTTCTATCCGCTGCCCCCGTGCACTACAGTCTTCAACCTGCAACTCGTCTGTGTTTCATCATCGTGACTGCTAGCTGATTCCTATCCGCTGCCTCCGTGCACTACAGTCTTCAACCTGCAACCCGTCTGTGTTTCATCGTGACTGTTTAGCTGATTCCTATCCGCCGCCTCTGTGCGCTTCAGTCTTCAGCCCTTGTCAACTCTCCCGTGTTTCCTTGAGTCTGCTGCCACTATTGCTACCCGCTACTCTCCGTGATCAACTGTTCCAGTTCAACTCTGCTCTGGTGTCCCATCGTTACTGCACCTGCTGGTTGCTATTGGCTACCTCCGTGTTCCCGCAGAGACCCGCTGCTGTTACTTCTCAGCGCTACGCATCCATCTACTGCTGATCCACTCTCCACGCCTTCCTGGGTTCCCTGCTGGTCTACCTACCTGTGCGCTGCACCTGCTAGACCACCGCTTCACCCATCCAGGGACTTTGCATCCTGCCGGCCTCCTGCCGTTCAGGTATCTCTGCACTTCTGTCTGACTGCCTTCTCCTGAACCACGGTATGCATACTTCCCATTGACTGTGCTGTGTATTGCATACCTTGCTGGACTGTGTTGGTTCTCCTCTGGAGTGTACTATCCGCTGAGTCTATTGCCATCATTGACTGTGTTATCTCATGCTGGATTACTTCAAGAGACTTTCTATATTGGCAGTGTTGTTCAGTCATTTATACATTTATATTGTGCATATTACTGTGGATCAAAGTCAAGGTGCCCGTGTATATATTGTGTTGCAGTCTCTCCCCGTGCACCTCCTCACATATATATTCAGTGGTACAACTTGCTAGTGGCAGACCACTGACCCCTGTTTCCAGTTTCACCTGCTCCAGTATCCTCTCACATAGCAGTGGTACAACTTGCTAACGCAGACCACTGACTCCCCGGATACCTCCACTTGGATTCCATTCCTTCACTCAGACAGCGGTACAACTTGCTATCCGCAGACCGCTGACTCTCATCACCTCCTCGTTCTGTTGGACATTCCTCCTCACTATAGCAGTGGTACAACTTGCTACCGCAGACCACTGACTACCTTCACGTGTCCTTTGTCCATACAGTTCCTCGTGTATTACTACCTCCATATTGCCAGTGCTGCTAGTCATAGACTTTCCTGAGCATCTCATCATCTGCTATTTCCTGTTCCGTGATCACCCTGCTACCAGAGTACCATATTACCACCTATACTGCTCTGGTAAGCCTATCACCTGGTGATCCCTGGGTAAAGACTCCTAGTGCCCGTGACAGTAAGATCAGGCCATGACAGACCCAGATACGGAACCTACCGCTAAAGAGATGCTGCAGCATCTGGTCAGCCGTGTGGAGCAACAGGATGCTCGCCAACAGCTGTTACTTCAATGTTACCAATCATTAACCTCCCAAGGAACATCTGGACAGACTGTTACAGCTAATATTGAAGCTCCTGTGCTTTCCTCCGTTTCCCCAGTGCCATCCCAGGTGTCTACAGCTCCTACGCTTCACCTGCCTACTCCGTCAAAATATGACGGGGACCCCAAAACTTGTAGAGGTTTCCTTAACCAATGTTCAGTCCATTTTGAACTCCAACCTCAAAATTTTTCTACCCATCGTTCCAGAGTGGCCTATCTTATCTCATTGTTTTCGGGACAAGCCCTGGCTTGGGCCTCCCCCCTGTGGGAAAGAAACGATCCAATTCTACAAGATAGTGCCAAATTCATTTCCACGTTCCGAAGTGTGTTCGATAACCCAGGTCGTGTGACCTCCGCTGCTTCCAGCATTCTTCGTTTGCGACAAGGCTCCCATACGGTAGGACAGTATGTCATTCAATTTAGGATCTTAGCCTCTGAACTTCAGTGGAACACTGAAGCATTAGTTGCCGCCTTCTGGCAGGGGCTCTCCGATAAAATTAAAGATGCACTGACTACCCAAGAGCTTCCTTCGTCACTAGAAGATTTGATCTCTCTTTGCCATCGTGTAGATATGAGATTTCGTGAAAGAGAGTCTGAGAAAACAACAGCTGTCAAAGCACCTCTTCGTTTAAACCCTCAATTTCGTCCAGCTCCATCCTCTGTGATTCCCATGGAGATAGGACGTTCCAAATTATCTTCAGAGGAAAGGAAACGAAGAGTAAAGAATAGACTCTGTATCTATTGTGCTGATTCCACGCATATGCTCAGCTCTTGCCCTAAGAGATCGGGAAATGCCAGGCCCTAACTAGTTCTGGAGAGGTGAAGTTAGGGTCCCTGGAGTCCTCTCCATTGTCTATGAAATCTAAAGTCTGCGCTTTTGATGTTACGATTTCCTTTGCTACCAAATCCTTTGAGTCACAGGCATTGATTGATTCCGGAGCAGCAGGAAATTTCATTTCTAAATCACTAGTGAATCAATGGTCCCTACCAGTGATCACTTTAAAAACACCCATTACTGTGACGGCTATAGATGGATCACGCCTCATCAATGGTCTCATCACCCAGAGTACGTCTCCAGTAACCCTTCAGATTGGTGTACTACACCATGAAGAAATTTCGTTTTTAATTCTTCCAGTTACGACAAGTCCGATTGTCTTAGGCCTTCCATGGCTTCAGTGTCACTCTCCCCAGATTGACTGGCGCACCCCTCAAGTTACGTCTTGGGGGTCTGAATGTCACCATCGTTGTCTCTCTCAAGTTATTCCTCTTAAAGTACAGCGATCTTCCATCTCATCTTCCTCCCCGGGACTCCCTCCTCAGTATGCTTCATTTGCCGATGTGTTTGATAAAGCTCAGTCTGAACGTCTTCCTCCTCATCGTTCTTGGGATTGTCCGATCGACCTTCTACCTGGCAAGACTCCTCCCAGGGGTCGGGTCTATCCTCTCTCGTTACCTGAAACTCAAGCCACATCTGAGTACATACAGGAGAATCTCCAGCGTGGGTTCATTCGACCTTCCACCTCTCCCGCTGGAGCTGGGTTCTTCTTCGTCAAAAAGAAGGATGGATCATTACGCCCTTGTATAGATTTTCGTGGACTCAACGCCATTACTATCAAGAATCGGTATCCCATTCCGCTGATCACTGAGCTATTTGATCGCATCAAGGGAGCTCGGATATTTACTAAGTTGGATCTTCGTGGTGCCTACAATTTAATTAGAATCCGTTCCGGTGACGAATGGAAGACCGCGTTTAACACCAGAGATGGGCATTACGAATATTTAGTAATGCCCTTCGGGCTGTGTAATGCCCCCGCTGTTTTCCAGGGTTTCATCAATGAGATCTTTCGGGACTTATTATATGTATGTGTCGTTGTCTACCTAGACGACATATTGATCTTCTCACAGGACCTGCCTTCTCATCACCAACATGTGGCAGAGGTCCTCTCCAGACTACGGAAAAACTCGTTGTTCTGTAAATTGGAAAAATGTTCATTCGAGTTACCCCAGATTCCATTCTTGGGGTATATAGTTTCCGGAGTTGGCCTGAAGATGGATCCAGACAAAGTAAATGCTGTACTACATTGGCCTCAGCCAACTACTCTTCGTGCCATCCAGCGTTTCTTAGGTTTTGCCAATTACTATAGACGCTTCATTCAAGACTTTTCATCCATTGCATCTCCCATTGTGGCCCTAACTCGGAAAGGGGCTAATACTAAGCAATGGTCATCTGAGGCTCTCCAAGCCTTTCAAATCCTCAAAGAGTCCTTCTCGTCTGCTCCCATTCTGCGACAGCCTGATGTGACACTCCCCTTCTTCCTAGAAGTAGACGCCTCTAATGTGGGCTTAGGAGCTATTCTCTCCCAACGCTCGGAGCAACAAAAATTACATCCTTGTGCCTTCTACTCTCGGGGTCTTCTGCCCGCAGAGAAAAATTATACTATCGGGGACAAGGAGTTGCTGGCCATCAAAGCTGCATTAGAGGAATGGAGATACTTGTTGGAAGGAGCTCGCCATCCGGTGACGATCTTCACGGATCATAAGAACTTGTCATATTTGCAATCTGCTCAATGCTTGAACCCTCGTCAAGCAAGATGGTCTCTTTTCTTTTCCCGTTTTGAATTAATTATAACCTTCAAACCAGCCGCTAAGAACAAGAAAGCTGACGCTCTATCTCGAGCTTTTGTGACGTCCTCTGATGTAGAAGAGGTTCCCAACCATGCTATTCTAGACCCCAAATGTATTTCTCTGGCTGCTTCATCCACCAAAATGCTACCATTTGGGAAGACCCTTGTGCCTCCTACTCTGAGGAGGAAAATCCTTTCGTGGTTCCATGCCTCTCGTTTTTCTGGACACGCCGGTGAACACAAGACCTTTGAGATTCTCTCTCGTAGTTACTGGTGGCCTTCAATGAGGAGAGACGTCAAAGAGTTTATTGCTTCCTGTGATTTATGTTCTCAGTTCAAATCCTCCCGCAGAACTCCAGCAGGGTTGCTGCGACCACTACCCATTCCGTCCAAGCCTTGGACCCATATTAGTATGGATTTCGTTACTGATTTGCCACCAAGTAAGAATTACAATACTATTTGGGTAGTGGTAGACAGATTTTCGAAGATGGCCCATTTCGTCCCTCTGTCCGGTTTACCTTCCTCGTCTACTCTGGCTGAACATTTCATTAAAGAAATCTTCCGCATCCATGGATGTCCGTCTGAGATTGTGTCAGATAGAGGAGTACAATTCGTTTCCAGATTCTGGCGGGCCCTTTGTAAAACCTTGGGCATACGATTAGCACTCTCATCGTCTTACCATCCGCAATCTAACGGACAAACGGAACGAGTCAATCAAGATCTTGAGACTTTTATTAGGATGTTCTCTTCAGCCAACCAAGACAACTGGGTAGAATTGCTCCCTTGGGCTGAATTCGCCCATAACAACATGTACCATGAGTCATCATCCAAAACTCCATTCTTTGTGGTCTACGGTCACCATCCGTCTTTTCCAGAATTTCCTGCCCTCCCGCCCACCCAAGTTCCTGCTGTGGAGACTGCTTGTCAGACCTTCAAAAATATCTGGTCTCAGGTCAAAACCTGTTTAAAGAAGACATCTAACAAATATAAGTCTTTCGCAGATAAGAAGAGGCGGGCTATTCCACCACTAAAAATTGGAGATCGTGTCTGGTTATCTACCAAAAATATTCGTTTGAAGGTTCCATCTATGAAATTCGCCCCTCGTTTTATTGGTCCATATAGGATCATTCAAGTTATCAATCCAGTATGTGTTAAACTTCTTCTTCCTAAGAATCTTCGGATTTCCAATGCCTTCCATGTGTCCTTGCTCAAACCTCTCATCATCAACCGTTTCTCGACTCCTCCCTCAGCACCGCAGCCAGTTCAAGTTCATCAGGAGGAGGATTTCGAGATTACTGAGGTATTGGATGCAAAAATTTCGCGAGGAGTCCTCCGTTTCCTCGTTCATTGGAAGGGCTTTGGTCCTGAAGAGCGTTCATGGATCAAAGCTGAAGATCTTAATGCTCCTGCCCTTCTGAAGAAGTTTTATTCCAAAAATCCGGACAAGCCCGGTTCCAGGCGTTCTGTGCCCACCTTTAAAAGGGGGGGTACTGTCACTCACCGGACTGTGAGTGCTTCTTCCCGGACATTTAGGAACCGTGGCCGTCCTCCATCCTGAGGGACTGCGCATGCGCAGCCCTTTCTATACCTCCAGTGTATGTTCCTTTAACTTAATTGGCAGATCAGGCAACCTCCCTATATTAAGCACCTGTGGTCATCACCACATTGCCTGATCTTGGAGTCTCATTCCCCATGAGTCTCTGAAGGTGTTCCTGTGTTTCCTCGTTTATTCAGCCCAGCTGATTCCTGTGGTTTCCAAACCACTTCTACCTCTGTGGTTTCCAAACCACTTCTACTACTGTGGTTCCCATACCACTTCTACCATCTACTGTATCATCGTGACTGTGAGCTGATTCCTATCCGCTGCCTCCGTGCACTACAGTCTTCTAACCACTTCAACTCTACCTTGTATCATTGGGACTGTTAGCTGATGCCTATCCGCTGCCTCCGTGCACTACAGTCTTTCATTCACATCCACTCACCTGTTCATGATTGTGACTGCCAGCTGATTCCTATCCGCTGCCTCCGTGCACTACAGGCTTCAACCTGCAACTCGTCTGTGTTTCATCATCGTGACTGTTTGGCTGATTTCTATCCGCTGCCCCCGTGCACTACAGTCTTCAACCTGCAACTCGTCTGTGTTTCATCATCGTGACTGCTAGCTGATTCCTATCCGCTGCCTCCGTGCACTACAGTCTTCAACCTGCAACCCGTCTGTGTTTCATCGTGACTGTTTAGCTGATTCCTATCCGCCGCCTCTGTGCGCTTCAGTCTTCAGCCCTTGTCAACTCTCCCGTGTTTCCTTGAGTCTGCTGCCACTATTGCTACCCGCTACTCTCCGTGATCAACTGTTCCAGTTCAACTCTGCTCTGGTGTCCCATCGTTACTGCACCTGCTGGTTGCTATTGGCTACCTCCGTGTTCCCGCAGAGACCCGCTGCTGTTACTTCTCAGCGCTACGCATCCATCTACTGCTGATCCGCTCTCCACGCCTTCCTGGGTTCCCTGCTGGTCTACCTACCTGTGCGCTGCACCTGCTAGACCACCGCTTCACCCATCCAGGGACTTTGCATCCTGCCGGCCTCCTGCCGTTCAGGTATCTCTGCACTTCTGTCTGACTGCCTTCTCCTGAACCACGGTATGCATACTTCCCATTGACTGTGCTGTGTATTGCATACCTTGCTGGACTGTGTTGGTTCTCCTCTGGAGTGTACTATCCGCTGAGTCTATTGCCATCATTGACTGTGTTATCTCATGCTGGATTACTTCAAGAGACTTTCTATATTGGCAGTGTTGTTCAGTCATTTATACATTTATATTGTGCATATTACTGTGGATCAAAGTCAAGGTGCCCGTGTATATATTGTGTTGCAGTCTCTCCCCGTGCACCTCCTCACATATATATTCAGTGGTACAACTTGCTAGTGGCAGACCACTGACCCCTGTTTCCAGTTTCACCTGCTCCAGTATCCTCTCACATAGCAGTGGTACAACTTGCTAACGCAGACCACTGACTCCCCGGATACCTCCACTTGGATTCCATTCCTTCACTCAGACAGCGGTACAACTTGCTATCCGCAGACCGCTGACTCTCATCACCTCCTCGTTCTGTTGGACATTCCTCCTCACTATAGCAGTGGTACAACTTGCTACCGCAGACCACTGACTACCTTCACGTGTCCTTTGTCCATACAGTTCCTCGTGTATTACTACCTCCATATTGCCAGTGCTGCTAGTCATAGACTTTCCTGAGCATCTCATCATCTGCTATTTCCTGTTCCGTGATCACCCTGCTACCAGAGTACCATATTACCACCTATACTGCTCTGGTAAGCCTATCACCTGGTGATCCCTGGGTAAAGACTCCTAGTGCCCGTGACATGTAGTAAGTGTCGTTTGCAGTTAAAGCTGACGTCAACGTGGCTGCATTCTCTTGTGTACTGTCTGGTTTTGAGCATGCACAGAGTGATTTTGAGGGTGATACGCACAAAATTGGCCAATTTCTTCATCACTCAGGCCCAATGAGTCATCCTGGGCAGGCGCACTGCCACACTCTAGGGTCTGGAAGAACCCGTATGGTCTGCTTGGGTTGATGCTACCCTCCAAGAAGCACAGAGTCTAACAGAAAGGGAGGTATTTACGCGGCCCCCCGCAAGGGAGTTGGGAATTTGCGGCTCCCTAATCAGGTTAATGCAAGGCGTGTTGAAAAAGGCTGGTTCTCAAGGAGGGTCACAAGCGAGATGAAAACCAAATCACACAAGTAAGATGGTTGCTGATAGGAGTAATAATGTGGAATATATTCTGCTGGTAGATGAGTCACAGAGGTCCTGTGGAGCTTGGAAGCCACTAGGGACAGGATCATGAGGAAGTGCGATGATCTGCAGGTAGATAGCAAACAGAAGCACTGATGTGCAGGAGATGGAGACTGGTAGAAACACCCTGCAGTAGGATGATGCTGTAGCACCGGAGAGCTGTGAGCAGGTGTAGGTCGTAACACTCTGCAGCCGGATGACATTGTAACACCATACTTGCTAACTCTCCTGGAATGTCCGGGAGACTCCTGCATTTTGCGAGAGTCTCACGGACTCCCGGGAGAGTGTGGCAATCTTCTGCATCTGCAGAATTCTGCCCACTTCCTAGTGAAGTGGGCAGAATTAGGTCCAAAACGCAGCGATTCACCGGGAATCGCGGCGTTTGGCGAATTTTGGAGCCCCGCCCCCATCACACCCATATTTCCTGGGAGGCTCCCGGAAGAAAAATTCAGCAACTTGGCAAGTATGTGTAACACCAGAGAGCTGGAAACAGGTAAAGGTGGTAATACTCTGCAGCAGAATAATGCTGAAACACCAGATAGTAGTCAGCAGGAGAACAGGAGCCAGACTGGAACATGTCTAGACAGAAGAGGAGACTTGAATATCCGGCACTCAAGTAAGGAGACAGGTGATTTAAATAGACAGGCAATCAATCAGGTGAATGCAAGGCATGTTGAAAAAGGCTGGTTTTGCACATGCGCAGTCCAGACAGGCAAGATGGTGCCCACCAGAGCAAGCGATGGAGACCCGCTGAGAGAGGAGAGTGGCGATCAGAGGTAGGTGGGAGTGCCAGACCCCAACCAGGTGGTCAGCGGGTCCTATGCCTGACACGCAATGTTTATAAGTGAGTAGTTGAGACAAGGATGCAGGTGCAGGTGTGACAGCCCCCATCCCCTTCACATCTTTACACTCAGTATTGCTCATTCATGCTTATGTTCTGCTATACAGTTTTGATTTTAATGAAAACTAAATGAGTAACAACATGTGCCATGATTCTTTTAAAAAGCCAAGTGGAGCTGAGTTTTGAAAACACGTGAACATAATCATTGCTGGGGGGGCATGAAGGAAACCAGAATTTAAATTAAGGATGACTTCACTTGTCCCTACCACATATTACCCTGCAATGGAAGGAGGACGGGGGGGGGGGGCGCTAGGAGCTTACTAGCCTATGGCAGGTTAAACCCTTAATCAGGTCCTGCAATCCCTTCAACGCTGTATGTGTGCAAGCTAACTCAGCTGCTAAGTGATCAAAGGTGTCTAAATTCCAACAGTGAGAGAAGAGACTATAACCTTTAGCATCTTTAGTTTTCACTTAAGATCCCTTGGTATCTCTCTATCATACATAAAGTTCCACAAGAAACCAGACACATGGTATTGTTTGCCCCTGTTCCACATTAATTTCAAATTAATTGCTGCAGTTGCACTGAAGACATTTTCCCAGAAACTATATGGCATATAGTTATATGACATACATATTCCGAGTAGCATATAATATATGCTGCTAGGAAACAAAAAGCAAGATTTTTATCACTCCCAAATTTAATAGGGGCTGGTGTACAAACTTTTCCCTGTTGTTTGGATGTGCAATATTTGAACTTCCATTAATTATTAACCTATATTTTGATACTGTTTATAATATTCTGTGGTCAGACAGACAATTCATATCCAAAATGGGTCATTTCCTGGAGGTTTATATTTTCTTGTTTTCTATTCTGTCTCTGGTTAATGGTGATTATCTCATTGAAGGACTGAGAAACATCCAGGTCAGTATATATATTTATATGTACAGTTAACATTGGAATACACGTTCCAGAAACTCTTCCTGTTTCTGCAGATGTGCAAATAAGTATGAACCATCACATTATTGGGTCAATGCATCAAGCTAATTTTCCACTTAAAAGATGCGAAAATGTCTGTTTCTGCATGTATGTTTGCTATGCATTACATGCCTAACGGAGGAGATTTCACTGAAATCTCCTCCGTTTAGGCCTACACCATGCAGCATTGAAGTCCCCATAGATTGATAATCTTCGCATTGCATAGACAGGTAACGCCATCACAGGATGGTGTTACCTCTCATTTTTTATGGGATTCTGCAGAAGCTTCTTTGACTTCGCAGAATCTGGTATAGTGTTACAGCTGTGCGCATGCATATAAATAAAAATGACAGTCACGTTAACCTCAGTGAATCACAGCCCATTTGTTAGATTGAAATGAGCTAGTTGAATTTTCCCACAATTCACACAATGCACATAATATTCGAGGCACACCAGATACACACTGCAAAACACCTCAGTTTTGCACAAGTGTGCCTCAATGATCTGCCCAATGCACATTAAAGTGCATTCCTGCTCTCCCCACTCAGAAGCAGCCTCTGCAAATTAAAAGGAAGCCATGATGTGAGGACAATATAAAAAAAAACCTTTAGGAAGTGCACCATAAATTATAAACATTGCATCAAATTCCAGTCTCATATCCAGTTCGTATCAGCCCTTTCAGTTAAATAAATGTTTCTGATCTTTTCCAGTTAACTCTTATTTTAATCATGAAGGTGAAAGGGCATTGTTACATTACATTGCTTGAAGTGTACCATAAAATGTCATTCTCTGCTGAAATGCAACATGGAGTCTGATCGATTTGGCTGATTCCAGAAATGTTTCCTCCTAATCCCAGTGACGGTCTTGATATTACAGGACTGGCACTGGATAAAATCATACTTTTAAAACCTTTCCCCCAGGAGATCCCAGAGGGATGGTTATGTGACATCTGCAGGAGTGGTCATCTCCATCGCATCACCATGACCAAGACACCTGTGAAATGGCGAAAATAACTGCATTGCATAGCGGGGGGGGGGGGACTTAATATCACATCATCAAACCCCGTCTTCACAAGGATCAGCGAGTTCCGGATGTCCTCAAGGACTCCCCGAATTTTGGGAGCTTCACAGATATTCCGGGAGAGTAGGCAAGTATGAAGAAAATAAAGAAATAAATACATCATCATCACCATCATCATCAGCAGCAACTATTTATATAGCTTACATACATATATGAAAAATGAACAGCATGACCCCTCTCACAAATTCTTAACTGGCCCCAGACTGGGCTAGTTTCCACTATAACAAGGATCACAAGCGAGGTTGGTCAGCATAGACCTCATTGAGGCAGGCACAAACAAAAGCTCTGGGGTTCATCTTCATCCATCTGGGATGTGAAGGCCAGGATAACTAACAATATTGGAGCCCTGGAGTGCAGTACCATTATAGCAAAATAGTAAAAAAAAAAATAATAATAAAAAAAATAAAAATAAACTTCAGTTGATAAAAGAGTTCCCAAACTGTAATTATACAAACATATTTTCTTTTTTTTTCCAACATAGTTTTAATGAAAACAAAAATCCTATAAACAGTGACCCACCTGCACACTACCATTTTCCGACGCTGACTGCTTGTGATTAACTGCCCACTGGATACCGCTTATGATTGGCTAGTGAAAGGGGAGCTCCAGGGTTTTCTGCCTATAATTATTTAGCAGAAATATATTTGCAATTTAAGGCAGGCATTTTGCGCTTCATAAATCATCTCCCATCACTTAAACTAAGAGAAAAAATAAGTAATATGCCTTTTCAACTCTTATGCCATTTTACAGCACATCCATTAAGAAGTTAAGATTTGTTTGCAGTGGCTATTTCTATAGCTGATGTGATAAAATAAAGCATGCATAGATAAGAGGGCCAGAATGTTGAAATTACACCAGCTCACTGACTTCATAAGCGGAGTGGTGAAATACCAGCTAATGTGCACTCAGCTATTAGTAGAGTTGGAGACTGCTAAGCACAGGTGAGTTGTCAAAATTCACAGCACCCTCTTGGCAGAAGGTGCTATGGTGTTATTTGTACTAGCAAGTTTTCTCCTATATAAATGACATAAGTATTATTACATATACATTAGATATCTATCAGATTGTTCAAATTAAACTACATGCGAATAATAAATATGCACTGAGCCACCAATACAGGTTTCCCTGAAGTATACGAGGGTTTATTATATTTAGATGACATAACATAATAAGAAATCTTGTCATGTACTTTTAGCCTGCATACTGTATGTACTTTATGATTGCTATAGCTCATACTTGCCAACTCTCCCGGAATGTCCGGGAGACTCCCGCATTTTGCGGATCTGCCTACTTCACTAGGAAGTGCCCACTTCCTAATGAAGTGAGCAGAATTAGCTCCCAAACGCCGCGATTCCCCGCACATTTTGGAGCCCAGTCCCCATCACGCCCACCTCTCCCGGAAACCAACTTTGTCAAGTTGGTAAGTATTAGAGATGGGCGGGCTCGGTTCCCCGACAACCGAACTCACCCGAACTTTGCCTATCCGAGTACCGAGCCGAGTAGGCTCGGTACTCTCCCGCCCGCTCGGAATTCAAATCCAGGCCGAATGTCATCATGACGTTGTCGGATCTCGGAGCTCTGTTTTCGCGATACTTGAAAATTATAAATACACGCCTCCACAGCAATCCATCACCATTTGACAGAGGGAGAGACCAGGGTGTAGTCACAGGCTGATTAGAGCAGGGACACACAATACAATTCTGATTCCAATTGTGCTAACAATCGATAGAGAAGAGAGGAGGATAGAGGAGTCTATTTTTTCAATATTTGACACTCAAAGTGCTTTTTGTGTGTCCCTCATTATTTGGCATAAATATTTGTGGCTGTGAAAAAAGAACTATATTGCAGCACATTAATAAGAAATATATTTATATATTTAGCACTTCCATTTGCTATTGGGGTGTCCCCCATTATTTTGCAGAAATGTATCTGGCTGTGAAAAAAGAACTATATTGCAGCACATTAATAAGAAATATATTTATATATTTAGCACTTCCATTTGCTTTTGGGGTGTCCCCCATTCTTTTGCAGAAATTTATCTGGCTGTGAAAAAAGCACTATATTGCAGCACTTTAATAATAAATATATTTAGCACTTCCATTTGGTTTTGGGGTGTCCCCCATTCTTTTGCAGAAATTTATCTGGCTGTGAAAAAAGTACTATATTGCAGCAGTGCCAAAAACAATTTGTAGCACTACAAGTGCTTTGGGCTCAGAATGGATTCAAAGCAGTCCACATATGAGCAAAATGAGCAACCAGGTTCTGTCACCAGTCCTGATGGTAGTGTTCCCAGTACGTCATCTGGGAAAGGCGATGTGAAACTACACCGTCTTTTGAAATCATCCAAAAAAACACACACCCAAATAATTTTTATGGTGTTGAAGCGAAAACGAAGTCTAACTGAGGAAAAGTTAACTGCCGATAAAAAAAAAATTGCCAACATGCCATTCTACACACGCAGTGGCAAAGAGAGAATGAGGCCTTTGCCTTTCTCTATTAGTGGCAGATCCAAAAATGTTACCGAGCCTACAAGTGGTGCACAACTACTGTTACGCGTCAAAGCCAAGCTGCAAGATAACAGTAAGGCATTAGAGGATAATGTTTGCTCTGAATCAGAAATGACACCAATCCCTGTGGAGAGTCCATCCAACAGTGGGATGTCTAATCATGAGCATTCTGTTAGTGTACCCATAAAGAAGGGCCCTTTCAGCAGTTCTTCTGATGTGTGCCTGAACAGCCCGAGTGTAGCCGGTGATACACCAATTGAGGATGCCACTTTTGAATTAGAAGAGGATGAGGGGGAGATTTGTGTAGGGGACGAGGGCACTAATGATGATGTTGATGATTATGATGCAGACAGATACCAAATTGCCTTTCTCAATCTCTATTTATATTCTAGACTCTATAATGGCTGAATAGTTTTCTATTTTTCTCCTATTGGAGAGGGGGTCTGGTGCAGACAGATACCAAACTACCTTGGTCCATTTATTTTTACTTTCTAATTCCACAGTCTATGCAGGCTTTTTTTTTCTATTCAACTACAAGTGGAGGGTGTGATATACACCTAAAGACGATGGCTACATTGCCAATAATCAAAGATGGGGGAGATAGACAACCAGGTTTGTCTGTATAATTTGCAGGCAAGTGTTCGCATTAAGGACGGCCTACCAAGGATTAAACTGTTTTTTGGATAATTTATTAGCTTTAGAATTACCTCACTTATCCAAGAAACTTTTAGCACTAAATTAGGTTATTTTAGACCAAAAAATTGTTTTTTTTTTTAAAAAGGCAAAACAAAACCAAACAAAACCAAAACACGCAATTGCGGTTTTGCAAAACCAAAACACGAAGGTAATCCAGATCCAAATACAAAAACAAAACCAAAACACGGGCGTCAGTGACCATCTCTAGTAAGTATGCTATAGCTGTATGTATTAAGACATTTTTCTTGCTGACATTATAAATGTGTTGCTAAAATTATTTATTTTTTCATTTTTTTCTTTTGTTTACAGAAAAGAAGCACTGAAAAGGTAAGATACTTTAGATTTAAATGCCTCTAAGGTAAAGAGACATAATTAGTCTGTCTATCTATCTATCTATCTATCTATCTATCTATCTATCTATCTATCTATCTATCTATCTATCTATCCACCCATTGCAGGCAAACAATTGCTCTATTATCATATATATCTCATTTTTTAAAATGACATTGTTTCCTGTGTGTATAACAGTTAAACACATTTCTTCTATATACTGTATATCAGTGATCTCCCCCTCAGCAGCCTCCTAAACAGAGAATAACCACATAAATTGACATTATCCAGCCCTTAAATCTAGTTTCATTTTGTCCCGCAAACGAAATCACATTTTTACATCTGGATGAATAATTAGACACATTAATCCAAGGGAGCATAGAGAAGCGGTAATGATGATGTACAGCTATGGCCAAAAGTTTTGAGAATGACACAAATATTGTTTTTCCACAAAGTTTGCTGCTTCACTGAGCCCCAGTGCTGGGTGAGGGGAAACATGAAGGGGTGACAACATTCATGGTAAACTCCATGGAGGCGCCAATAGGGCTCTCCATAGGAGCAACTGCGGCAGTAGTAAAATTAAACAACAGAGGGGAGAAAGGGGAATAAATGAACAGTGAGAGCAGGTGATAAACTACAGGGAGTGGTGTGGGGGATAAAATAACAGACTAAATAACACACACTAAATAGCAGCACAAAGGGGTTAAAATATGTGGAAAAACACAGGCAAAAAAAGGCAGCAAAGGGCACAAAAAAGGCAGAGAAGCCTAGACAAAGTAAAGGCAAAAGCAGTGAAGGCAAAACAGGGACAGAATGAAGGAGCACAGTGTACTTATTCACAGCTTTTCCTGGATCCAAGAGGCCAAATTCACTTTTCCATGGAGCTTTATAGCCTGCCCCTTAAGCCTTCTCACTGTGACGCCCACAATGGGCGCACCCAAAATCTTCCATTGTTTCTTAACCATTTAGTAAGGTCCAAACTATTTATGAACACAAATCTCAGCTTTTAACTTTCCTCAGGCTTACTTCTATCCCTTAATTATAATACTTCAATTGAGATTCATCTATCTATGATATGACACAAGTATTGGTTTTCACAAAGTTTGCTGCGTCAGTATTTTTAGACCTTTTTGTCAGATGTTGCTATGGTATACTGAAGTAAAATTACATGCATTTCATATGTGCCAAAGGCTTTTATTGACAATTACATTAAGTTTATGCAAAGAGTCAAAATTTGCAGTGTTGACCCTTCTTTTTTAAGACCTCTGCAATTCGTCCTGGCATGCTGTCAATCAACTTCTGGGCCACATACTGACTGATGGCCGCCCATTCTTGCCTAATGAATGCTTGGAGTTTGTTGAAATTTGTGGGCTTTGTTTGTACACCCGCCTTTTAAGGATTGACCACAATTTCTCAATGGGATTAAGGTCTGGGGAGTTTTCTCGCTATGGATCCAGCTGCAGTATTTGTCCGAAAGTGTATGAAAATAATATTGTGACCTGTGAGGTGGTCAAAATTGACTGCAAATGACTTAAATTAGTGTTATTGAGGTTAATAATAATGTAGGAACGAAAAAAAAAGAGCAAAATTATGTGATTTTAGCATATTTTAGCAATTTTTCTAAAAAATACAGATCCAAAACCAAAACCAGTTCGCGGGTGTCAGTGAGCATCTCTACTTTACGTAGTTACCTATGTAAGCAGAGTCAATCAATGCAGCAGTAATTAACTGATGGTTACCAAAATTTAACTGAAGTTGCAAAGAGATGTAACAATGAGGTATTGTCACTGTAGTGAGAATTAATTTATTGTGAGAGTGTAAGAAGAGATGACACTGATCCCCTCTCTTCAAGAAGTTGGGGTCATCTTCATCATCAACATTTATTATAAAGCAGCAGCAAATTCCGTAGTGGTTTACAATTGGGGACAACCATGGTAAGATACAATATTGGGTAATACAGACAAAGAAGTAAGAAAGCCCTGCTCTCAAACTTACAATCTATGGGACAATGGGAGTTAGATACATGAGGTTAAGTATAAATACTGCATTTCGGTCCAGCCAAATTGCAAAGGTAAGAGTGATTCATATGCACACAGCATTGTTGGTTAGGGGATCAGAGGGTTGTTGCTTTGTGGAAATTGTGTAAAGTGTGGTAATAGGGTGACCTTGTGAGGAATATTATAAGCTTGCCTGAAGAGGTGGGTTTTCAGAGAATGTTTGAAGGTTTGTAAATCAGAGGAAGTTTAATTGTGGGAGGGAGGGAATTCTATAGAGTGGATGCAGCTTGAAAAAAGACCTTTAAACTGGAATGGGAGCATGTAATGAGTGACACAGATCTTGTGCATAATGGAGGTCTCGAGATATTTTGAGATATGTTTGTGCAGTTTTGTTGATGGTGCCTTGTAGGTTAGTAGAAGTATTTTATATTGGAGTCGGGACAAAATAGACAACCAATGTAGAGACAGAGGGGCTTAGCAGAGGAAGAATGATTTGCAAGGAAAATCAATCTAGCTGCTGCATACAGAATAGATCGTAGGGGCGAGAATCTGTTTTAGGGAAGACCAGTAAGGAGGGAATTGCAACAGTCAATGTGGGAAATGATGAGTGCATGAATTGAAGTTTTTGTGCATGAATTGAAGTATCTGGTGTAAGATATGTGCGTATTCTGGAAATGTTTTTTAAATGTATGCAACATGACAGCAGGCAGAGTAGGAAGATAAGAAAAGAGTAGATACTTCATCTTCATTTGTGGGATCAAATGAAGAGAGGGCGTCAGAGGGTGCTGGAAAGAAATTGAGCTGATTCCTTGTCAAGGAAGTTGCTACCATTCATAGTCTGATCTTGTCCTTGAAGTAGGAATTATGATCCTGGGTACTGATAGGGTTTGAGGTGGGAGGGTTGAGAAGAGATTTCAATGTGTTAAAACGGTGTTTGGGGTTAGAGGCCTGAGCAGAGATGAGCAATTGAAAGCACGTTTATTTTGCAGTGTCCAGAGCATTTAGAGAGGAGTGATCGTAGTATACTGTATGTGAAGAAATCTTTAGAGCCGGTGATGTTCTGCTTTCTGGCAAAGTTTTTCAAGATTTTGTATTACTTTAGTGTGCCACGGCTGACATTGAAGTCGACATGGAGTATGAAGAGTTGCTGAAGCCGCTTGATCAAAGGCTGTTGCTAGGGTTTGATGAAAAGGAGGTATTGCCATATCAGGGGAGGAGAATGTAGAGATTGTGGAGAGATTTCCACCTCTGTCCAACACCCTGTTGGACAAAGGTGGAATTCTGTTAAAAATTAAAAATAGATTTCTGTGAATATTAGGAGAAGCTTGGTAGCGTTTAACAGCAGATAGGTTAAAGTAGTGGGAGTGAGTGGGAGAGTAATTTCCATGGTTTTAGGGTTTCTTCCCCAAAGTACACACTTGGTTCAAAATAGCTTAAGATCAGGTAGCAAGGAAGTGTCTGGGAAGTGTTCTTTTAAAGTGCATGTGAGTTGTCAGATACCCCGTGATGACAAAATTTTCAAACTGATAAGAGGGTCCATAGCTGTGCCCATGTGCAAAGTAGGAACAAGTGCTACCATGGATCAAGGCACAGGTAAGCAACATCTCTTTACCCTTAGATTGTACGCTCCCTTGAGCAGGGCCATCTCTCCTCCTGTTTCCTGCACCTTTTACTCTGCTCTCCAGCTTCCTTTCCCCCCACCCCTCTGGGGGTCTCCCCGTCATCCGCGCCCTTCCTCTTGGGCTCCGGCGCCTGCCGGTCTTCCCTCCCCCCTCTCTCTAGCTGTGCTCTGAGCTTACTGAGTTACTGTGCTTATTGTTTACTGTATTTTGCCGTCCCACCTTGTACTGTACTTGTTTGTCCCTGTACGGCGCTACGGACACTGAGTGGCGCCTTATAAATAAAAATTAATAATAATAATAAAATAGGTGCTGCGATAGAGTGGCAATATACTGCGATGCATAATAGTGGGCAAGCAATGAGAAAAGGCTTGCCCGAATAGGCGAAGTGCGGCATGTCACTGCCAGCCAGAACACTGCTACCGATTGTGACAGTTACCATTTTTAAGTGTGAAAATTACCTTGTTGCTAAGACGGACAATTTGAATTCTATTGAATCCAACAGTTCTAAGTTTTACCAATCTGTGTCAGAACTTGTATTGATTATTTGTCTGAAACTCCCTGGATGCAAGGGAAGCTTTGGTCTGAAGTACAGGTGTAAGGATTTCAATGGTGAGGGGAGGAGTAGGGATCAATGAGCAGGGTCACAGATGATCATTTCTGCAGCTGGAGCTCAGGTTAGAGACGTTGGTGGACAGACTGTGGGTCACTGAGCACATTAATGGCTGAGAAGCACAATAATATGGAAGTTTGTAAAATTAACTAACTGCCAACCTAATGTACAGCCAGAAGCAGAGGATTGGTTGCAGACAGGAAGTGGATGGTAGATTGAACTGAGCATGCTCCATAGAATTTCATAGGATACAAGATATATAGAAAGAGACAAACAATTGCCGATATGACAGCACCATATTCACAAGACCAGGGATCAAGTCCTGTGTAGTCCTTCTGTATTTTTATTCTCAGAGTATACAGAGGTCACCATCTAGGTGTGTGTGACACTATTAATATGAGATTCAACTCAGATCTGTAATGAGGCAAAATGTCACTTTCCTTGGACATCAGAGTCTTGCAAGCTTTGAACCCTGTATTGGGTATATATACAACTCCCTCCACGTGATGGACATCATTTAGTGTTGGACAATGGGTGGGAGAAGGTCTAGAGCTTAGAGCACTGCAGCAGAGAGCACTGTAAACTAGCCAATAAACAACTTTAAAATGAGTAATATTATTATTATTATTTGTATAGTTACTTAATTAGAGAATCTTAATTAATTTAATGGGAATCACAGGACTAAAGACTGGAAGTGATAAGTTATAGTTCGAAGAGCTATCCCTCTGTTTGCTATGTAAGGTATAGAAGAAGGGTATTGTATCTCCTACTGCATAATGGAAAGTGGTACCATATGTCACGAGCCGCGGCGGTACTCACAGCCGCCGCGGCTCGCTTCTCATGCGCCCCAGCGTCCCGGCTGTCACCTTGACAACCGGGACGTCATTTCCTCTTCCTGTCCGGCCGTCACCAGGGCAACGGCCAGACGCTAGTACATTAGCGCTGCGTCCCGGCGGTGCTGGTAGCCGGGCGCATGCGCATAGCAGGCAGCCTGTGGGCTGATTCTATTAGGCTTATTAACAGGCCTGCAACTGTGTAGGTCAGGGGCAAGCCCTGATTGGCCCTGCTGGATACTAGTAAATTAGCCTGCAGGAGTGTGTTCAACTGCTGATTGGTCTGTGTCTGTATTTAAGGCAATGAGGTCTGCTGCCTCATTGCCGGTTATAGCTTCTGTGCTCCAGTCTGCTGACCTGCTTGTTCCAGTTCCTGTATCCTGTTATCTACATTTTGACTACCTGTGTTTGACCCTTGGCTTTGTATTGGACTTGGCTTGTGTTTCCTGTGACCCTGATCCTTGGCTCGTTTACCCGTTCTGCTTCTCTGCCTGTGACCTCTGACCTCAGCTTGTTCATCGATTCTGATACCTGCTGCCGGCCTTTTGACCTCTACGTGGACCTGACTCTTCTTGCCTGGGTTCTCCCCAGCTGGTACACACTTCACGACCCTCTGTCAGTCTGCAGCCCAGTCTGTCTCCACCATCAGGGGCTCCAGTGAACACCTGACTGACAGAGTAGACTCCGGGTTGTGTTGTGCCGGCTGGAAGAGTTCCTAACATTATAACCGGCCCACTCACGGAGACAAGATTAGGATGGATGCAAGTGGATCCACACCGTCTCCGGCACAAACCCTAGCAGGCCATGTTGAGTCTTTGTATCAGATGATGCAGGGATTGGCTGAGCGTATGTCTGTTCAAGAAGAAGCCACAAAAGCTTCACAATCTCCTCCAGATCACATCTGTGAGCCCAAAATGAATTTACCGGATCGGTTCTCCGGAAATAGAACCTTGTTTCAGAACTTCAGGGAGAGCTGCAAGCTCTATTTTCGGATGAGACCCCGCTCCTCCGGTTCAGAGCAGCCACGAGTTGGGATTATTATTTCCCTTCTACAGGGTGACCCCCAGTCCTGGGTGTTTTCTTTGCCACAGACCAGTCCGGCCATGCAGTCCGTAGACTCCTTCTTTGAGGCATTGGGTTTACTGTATGATGACCCGGATCGAGTGGCCTCCGCGGAAGCTCATCTACGGTCCTTGAAACAAGGCCGACGGTCGGCAGAAGAATACTGCGCGGAATTCCGTAGATGGTCACCTGACAGTGGATGGAACGACCCTGCCTTACGTCAGTCAGTTCCGTGTCAGCCTATCCGAACAGATTAAAGATTCGCTGGTGCAATACCCGTCTCCTAGCTCTCTGGAGAATCTGATGCACCTCTTCATTAAAATTGACAGGAGATATAAAGAGCGGAAAACTGAAAAGGAAACGTCATCACCTCCATCCACCTTCGTTCCTCTCTCCCAGGATGGTGAGGAACCAATGCAATTGGGAGCATACCGTCTTTCCTCTGAGGAAAGAGACAGGAGACGGTCACAAGGCTTATGTTTATATTGTGGCGCAAGAGGCCACTTCTCCCGTTCTTGCCCAAAGAAGTCGGGAAACGAGCATGCCTAGGGAACGAGGGGAGAGTTCACTTAGGTCTACAAATTGTCTCCCCAAAAAATGCGGTATTGGTTCCTGCACAGCTCACGTTCAGTGCTTGTTCTGTGGGTCTGGCGGCCTTCATTGATAGTGGAGCTGCAGGTAACTTCTTGGACTTCGAGTTTGCCCGCTCTGCTGGAATTCCGCGGGTTAAACTCAAATCTGCCATCACGGTATGTGGCTTAGATGGTGCTCCATTGCCAGGCGGTAAGGTTACCTGGGAGACCCCGCTACTACAATTGAGGATTGAGGCTCTCCACTCCGAATCTATAGTCTTTCATCTCATTGAATGCCCGTCAGTGCCTTTGATTCTAGGTCATCCTTGGCTATCCTGTCATAATCCTGTCATAGATTGGGCAAAAGGAGAGATTATCCAGTGGAGCTCTCATTGTTCACAGTCCTGTTTGACATTACCTCTACGTGTGGATCGGTCCATTCCGGAGCAGCTTCCCTCCCAGTATCATGACTTCTGGGATGTCTTCTCTAAAAAGGCTGCTGATATTCTACCACCGCACCGGGAGTTCGACTGCGCCATCGAGTTAATTCCAGGTACTAAACTACCCAAGGGACGTTTGTATTCTCTCTCCGGTCCAGAGACCAAATCCATGCAGGAATACATTGATGAAAATCTGGAGAAAGGCTTCATCAGGCCATCTAAGTCTCCAGTAGGGGCTGGGTGCTTCTTTGTGTCCAAGAAGGACGGTGGACTCAGACCATGTATCAATTATCGGGGACTGAATATGATTACGGTTAAAAACACCTATCCGCTTCCTCTCATCTCTGTACTCTTTGATCAATTAAGAGGAGCAACGTTCTTCACAAAAATCGACCTTCGTGGTGCTTATAACCTCATACGCATTAGAGCAGGTGATGAGTGGAAGACGGCGTTCAACACGCTCTCGGGCCACTACGAATACTTGGTCATGCCGTTTGGCCTTAGTAACGCTCCTGCTGTGTTCCAGGATTTGATTAATGAGGTATTACGTGAGTTCCTGGGACACTTTGTTGTTGTCTACTTAGATGACATTCTCATATATTCCAATTCATTGCCGGCACATCGGAGTCATGTCAGACAAGTCCTACAGAAACTACGAGAACATCATCTCTACGCGAAACTTGAAAAATGTGAGTTTGAGGTTAAGAAGGTATCCTTTCTTGGCTATATAATCTCTTCAGAGGGTTTCTCCATGGACCCCACCAAGGTCCAGGCAATCCTGGATTGGGTACAACCCAATAACCTCAAGGCGGTCCAGAGATTCCTAGGATTCGCCAATTATTACAGGAGATTTATTGGCGGTTTTGCTGACATCGTGGCTCCTATCGTTTCCTTGACTCGCAAAATGGGTGATCCGGCTGTTTGGTCACGGCAAGCAATAAATGCATTTAAAACCTTAAAGGAATCTTTTGTGTCCGCTCAGGTCCTCAGACACCCGGACCCAAAGGTACCATTTATTCTCGAGGTAGATGCTTCTGACGTCGGTGCTGGAGCTATCTTGTCACAAAAAGATCCTCAGACTCACCGCTTGCATCCATGTGCCTTTTTTTCCCGCCAATTCTTCTCAGCGGAGACCAATTATGACGTGGGAAATCGAGAATTGCTAGCAATTAAATGGGCCTTTGAGGAATGGCGACACTGGTTGGAAGGCGCTGCACACCAGATCTCCGTTATAACGGATCATAAGAATCTGCAGTATATTCAGTCAGCTAAACGTCTAAACCCCCGTCAGGCTCGGTGGTCACTGTTCTTCACCCGATTTAACTTTATTATCACTTATCGTCCTGGTTCTAAAAATATTCAAGCGGACGCCCTGTCTAGAAGTTTTCTGGCACATCATGCCCCAGTCACTAACCCAGAGCCTATTGTTCCTGTATCCATGGTCCATGCCGGATTAACTCAAGATCTGAGCTGTACCTTACAAAGGTTTCAGAAGTTGGCTCCTGACAACACTCCGGTAGGACGGTTGTTCGTCCCAGTTCATTTAAGGAAGAAAGTTCTTGCTGAAGCACACAACAGTCGGACTGCTGGACATCCTGGCATCTACAAAACACTAGAGATACTTTCCCGTACCGTATGGTGGCCGTCTCTGTCTGCCGACGTCAAAAGTCACGTCCTGTCCTGTGAAGTTTGTGCCAGGAACAAGGTTCCCAGGACTTCGCTTGTGTTTCCTGTGACCCTGATCCTTGGCTCGTTTACCCGTTCCGCTTCTCTGCCTGTGACCTCTGACCTCAGCTTGTTCATCGATTCTGATACCTGCTGCCGGCCTTTTGACCTCTACGTGGACCTGACTCTTCTTGCCTGGGTTCTCCCCAGCCGGTACACACTTCACGACCCTCTGTCAGTCTGCAGCCCAGTCTGTCCCCACCATCAGGGGCTCCAGTGAACACCTGACTGACAGAGTAGACTCCGGGTTGTGTTGTGCCGGCTGGAAGAGTTCCTAACACCATACAAGTGCCTACTATATCTGAAAATAATTATATTTAAGAGTTACAGTGGTTATTATTAGTTATGGTGACTCTTTTAGTCTTTTACAAATAACTTGTAATGTTACCTTTGATATAGCGTAGTTGATACAGCAGCAAAACATTAGCTATGCAAACACTAAAAGAAATTTGTGACATGCTAAACAAAGTAATCAGAGAGCAAAACAAGTTATTCAAATCAAGAACTATCTTGTCGTGGTATAGGAAAGAAAAATATGAATATAATGACAATGTGTTGCCAATGACTCGATATATTAAACGGTTTTGCCTTGACTGAGCTGGCAATGTTTTTCTAGGAAAATTTAAATGAAAGGACAACATTAATGACACATGAATTGTTCTTACTTTTTCCACTCTTCTGTTGAAAATTTGCATAGAATATTTTGGTGAAACCAATAAGCAGCAGTAAACATTGTCAATTGTTAGAAACTACATTATAATTTGTTTGTTTTTTTGTGTTTTTTTAAACGTTAATAACCGCAATATGCTTTTTTGTGAAAAAAGTATTCAGAAACATTTAGTTTAAAATAATGTGTTCGCAATTCAATTTGGATCATAGATTGTTGATGAGGCAGAGTCCTTTGCAAATTCTCTAGCAATGTGCCGTCATTCACTCACCAACATTAACATCAACTCCTGTCAAATCATAGACCTGTACAAAAGTACTAAGATTCAGCATAGCGATCAGTGAGGTCATTCTGTAAGGGCAACATAAGTAAAGAAAGTGTTACAATCACAGACAAAAGTAAACCTTTCAGTTCCACATAGAAAGATTATACTGAGACTTCTGTAAATGGTAATAATTTCTTCACATTAATTTAACTGTTTTGTGTTATTCAGCCTGCAGGTGATATAGAAGTCTACAGTATAGATATCAATTGTAAAGTGATTTCTCGCTTTGCCCATAATGTCATCACTAGTAGAGCCGTTAATCGAGCCAACATATCAAAAGAAGCCATCTTCGATGTGGATCTGCCAAAATCAGGTTTTATAAGTAATTTCAGCATGTAAGTACTGCAAATGTCTTATATGTGTGTTTATGTGTGTGTGTGTGTGTGTGTGTGTGTGTGTGTGTGTGTGTGTGTGTATACTATAAGCATGATTAAGGAAAAAACTTTATATAATAAAGCACCTTGAGTTAAGCTGAATTTACATCATTGAAGCCTGTGATGTCCTAAGACCCACCTCATCCACTTGGCACAACTATTACACAGAGCATTCTATAGCTTTCCCATTTGTGTTACAGAGCAAAATATAGTATCACTACCTTACACAATTCATCCCAACCTCAGTTTAAATTCCATGAGTTAATTTGATTTGAGTTTGTAAAGTAAGTTTCTCCATCTCAACATGGCAACCAGCAAAAGAGAGCATGTGATGCTTAACAAAATGAAAATTATTATTAGTTCTAGAAAAAAGTAAGAAACACAGAACAAAACTCTTTTTATGTGCACTTGCCTACTCTCCGAGAATGTTCGGGAGACTTACAAATTTCGGGTAGTTCTCCCGAATCACCTGGGAGTGTCTGCCTTTCTCCAAATTCTTAGTGAAGTGGAGGGGATGAGGTCTCAATAATGCAATTCATTTGCAAATTGCCTCATTTTGGCCCAGCCACCACTGCTCTCTAAGACAATTGCATCATTTTGACATGGGAATCAGGATCAAAATGTCGCAATTTGCTGAGTCACGTCCCAACTGTTCTTTCCACTTGAGATTTTTATAGTTGGCAAATATATCTTAAAGCAAACCATGATGATTTGTGTAAAGAAATCTAAAGCCTTAAGCTATAAAGTTATTATCAGAAAGTACTTTATAAAACAGATCACATTTCTTTGCCATTTATTAGCATCTAATATCTAAATGCTTAGTGGCGTCTGTCTGTCTGTGTGTGTGTGTGAAAAAAAAACAACCAAGTTGCAGCGCCACCTGCTGGGCAGAGTTATACACTGACCTACTAAATTCTTAGTGTGTGTGGGGAGAAAAATTCAAAAAGGGCTGAAATTTGGTAGGGCTCAAACTCATTTTCGTGAGGTAATTTTACCCCATGAACACACATGTGTAGAGGCGTGCGTTAATGTGTGTGTGTGTAAAAAACTATTTTCTCAGAAAGGGCTCATCCAATTGACCTGAAATTTGGTATACTGACATTATTTGACAAAAAAATTAGAATAGTCAAGTCAGTTAACTTCCATCATCCCCCCTTCCCCCCGTGGGAGGGGTAGTAAAGGCTAAATTTATGAGTTGAGGGGTCAAACTCATTTTCGTGAGGTAATTTTACCTCATGAACACACATTAAAAAGGGCGCTTGCGTCGGGAAGTAACGATCTTCCCCTGAGGAGGCCTGGGCTAGGCCCAAATGCATGACAAGAACCTTTTTAAGACCTTAAGTATCTTGATTTGACTAGAATGCATGAGTATCATGCACGGGTTAACTTGTTTTATATATGTAAACAGTGACTGCATCAATCTATTGCAGGATAATTGATGGAGTAACATATGCCGGAGTAATAAAGGAAAAGGAAGTTGCTAAGAAACAGTATGAAAAAGCTGTTTCAAGGGGACAGACAGCTGGACTTGTCAGGTAAACCTTTATGGGAATATTGGAGGGTGGTCTATCCATTTTGTTTTGCTACTAGTAGATATTTTAAAATTCTTCATGAACACTTTAAGCTCTTTCCTTTGCTATGAATGTATGAATGGGGAACATTTCTTCAAGATGAGCATTAGTTTTTCTTTTAGTTCTTATTTTCATATAACATTCAAAGGCAGTAACAGATATAAGATAAAATATAGATTCCTGGACGTATCCCAAAGTCCTGAGATTGATGTTTGGCCATAATGTACTCATTACGCTAACATTTTAGAAACAGAAAGTGTGAAACATGATATATATCATGTTTCTATTCTAGTATACGATGGCTGGGGCAGTAAAAAGTTCACCAGCGTCTACACTTCATTAGTAATTATACAAGGTTAGATTATTTAATAACTGCCTGGTATTATGGGGATTAAGGAAAATAAATAAGGACAGGTGAATGGAATAAAAATTACCATAAACATAGAGGAATATGAAATATATATATATCCATGAGCCATCAGGGCCTGTCAAATTGGTATTAGGTATAGTAAAACAATTCAGTTAAGCTGAGGTTAGGATACAAGTATTGTCTAGATGTCTGTTTATCTATTTTGATTATCTGGTGGCATTATCAGGACCTCCTAGAGTAAGAAATTAAGCTAAGAACAGGAAGAACTATGTTATCTTCTGAAAATACATAAGTAGGGCAGCACAGTGGCCTAGTGGTTAGCACTTCTGCCTCACATCACTGGGGTCATGAGTTTGATTCCCGACCATGGCCTTATCTGTGTGGAGTTTGTATGTTCTCCCTGTGTTTGCGTGGGTTTCCTCCGGGTGCTCCGGTTTCCTCCCACACTCCAAAAAAAAATATACTAGTAGGTTAATTGTCTGCTATCTAAAATTGACCCTAGTCTCTCCCTCTCTGTCTGTGTCTGTGTGTGAGTGTGTGTCTATAATAGGAAATTTAGACTGTAAGCTCCAATGGGGCAGGGACTGATGTAAGGGAGTTCTCTGTACAGCGCTGCGGAATTAGTGGCGCTATATAAATAAACGATGATGATGATGATGATGATGAACAGTACAGTACATCATCTATAAACTTGCCCCACAGATTCTGAAAGAGAGATGGATGCAGGAAAATTGGTTAAAGGAATATACACTATATGAACAAAAGTATTCGGACACTTGTACACTACACCAACAAGGATTGTAATGACATTGTATTCAAAGACATATACTTAATTATAAAGTTGGTCAACCTTTTGCAGTGTTAACAGCTTCCACTCTTCTTGGAAGACTTTCCACAAGATGTTGAATTGTTTCTGTGCAAATTTGTGCCCATTCATTCTGTAGAGAATTTATGAGATCAGGCACTGATGTTGGGCGAGAAAGCCTGGCTCGCAATCTCTGTTCCAGTTCATCCCAATGGTTATCAATGGGGTTGAGGTCAAGGCTATTTGCAAACCATTCAAGTTCTTCCACACAGAACTCATCAAACCTTGTCTTTGTAGTTCTTACTTTGTGCACTGGGGCACAGTCATGTTGGAATAGAAAATGGCCTTCCCCAACTGTTGCCACAAAGTTGGAAGCATAGTATTGTCCAAAATGACTTAACATACTGAGCAGAGCCGGATTTAAACCTCATAGGGACCTAGGCAGGATACTGTTTTTGGGCCCCCTCCCTGAAACAATCCATAGCACTATATTTTTGCAGCCTACCATATACCCCTATAGTTACGTAGAAGTGAAAGCATGTGCCGCCGCATGCCTACCATATACCCCTATAGTTAAGTAGATATGAAAGCATGTGCCGCCAAAGGAGGTGAGGGCGTGGCTTGCATCTTTGGGGGCGTACCTAACATGTGAAAAGAGCAAGGCCACCCTGCTGCAGAAAAAAGGCACCCCTAAATAATTACCAAGCAGTCCCGTTTTTTTAAGTAGTTGGGTCAAAACAACTTAATAAATATTGAAGATAGGGCAGAAATACTTACTTAAGTTGTTTGCAAAAATAATATGCATAAATCCAAGTATGTGCTCTTGTCACTTTTGTCCCTCTATCATCACACTGTGCCCCTTCATTGTCACTTTTGCCCCTTCACAATATCCCATGTGCCCTTTCACCATCACCTCTGTGCCCATCACCATCACCACCTCTGTGCCAATCACCATCACCACCTCTGTGCCAATCACCATCACCACCTCTGTGCCCATCACCACCTCTGTGCCCTTCACCATCACCACTTCTGTGCCAATCACCATCACCACCTCTGTGCCTCTTCACCATCACCACTTCTGTGCCCTTCACCATCACCACTTCTGTGCCAATCACCATCACCACCTCTGTGCCTCTTCACCATCACCACCTCTGTGCCCATCACCACCTCTGTGCCTCTTCACCATCACCACCTCTGTGCCCTTCACCATCACCACCTCTGTGCCAATCACCATCACCACCTCTGTGCCAATCACCATCACCAATTCTGTGCCCCTTCACCATCACCACTTCTGTGCCCTTCACCATCACCACTTCTGTGCCAATCACCATCACCACTTCTGTGCCAATCACCACCTCTGTGCCAATCACTATCACCAATTCTGTACCCCTTCACCATTACCACCTCTGTGCCCTTCACCATCACCACTTCTGTGCCACTCACCACCTCTGTACCCATCACCACCTCTGTGTCAATCACCATCACCAATTCTGTGCCCCTTCACCATCACCACCTCTGTGTCCTTCACCATCACCACTTCTGTGCCAATCACCATCACCACTTCTGTGCCAATCACCATCTCTGTGCCCTTCACCATCACCACCTCTGTGCCCATCACCATCACCACTTCTGTGCCCCTTCACCATCACCACCTCTGTCCCTCTGTTGTTTTATTTACCTTTATATTGCCTTTCTTCTCCGGCGCGCTGCTCCTCCTCGGTCAGTCCAGATTTAAAAAAAAAAAAAAAAAAGAGAGTCACGTGATCGCTCGTCGGGTCCCGGCAGCCTCTCCTCCTCTCTCTATCACTGAGACACTGAGAGGAGAAGAGGCTGCCGGGACCCGATTCGCGGCACCCGACCCCCCCTCCACCGATTCGCGCACCATATACTGGTAATTGGACAATTTTCTGTATTGTGCTATTAAAGCCAGTAGACTGGTATATGATATTTTGTTTGAGCAAAATCCATTGCTTTCTGAAATTTTTCTACTGTGAGTCATTATCAGAGGTGGAACCAGACTGAGGTACAACAATACTGTTTATTGCAGGAGAACTGTAAATAAGTCCATGATCTACAATCATTCCTAGATCCAATTCCATTATAGATTCACCCAATTGTGTTCCACCTAAAGTGTAAGTTACATGCATAGTTTTATGCAAAAGCTTACATTTATCCACATTAAACTTCACTGGTCATGTTGCAACCCAATCTCCCAATTTATCAAAGTCCCTTTGAAAGGTTAAGACATGCTGTTCCCGTTCCTTGTGTTGCGATTTGCCTCTTTAGTGTACTAGTGCTACCCACCTGGTGCATCAGTGACAGTGCCCTTGTTTTGTTTACAGGCTTCAGCCTCTGCAGAGATATCTACACTTTTTTGTTTGTCATCCTCTCCTCCGCCTCTCCCCTTTCCTTATATTTAGCCATGGGCAAGTCCAGTCAGTCCACTGCTATGGCGGTTCTCCTAGAGAGGTTTGCCAAATCTTCTACACTGGTCAATTCTGGTGATACCTCAGGCACTTCTCAACAATCTCCATCCCCTGCCGACCTTGCAATATCTCGTCCAGAGCCTGAAACTTTGCTTCATTAAGTGTCGCTGGCTATTTGAGCATCGGAGAAACGTGTGAGTGACTGTATTGTAGAAGTCCAAGCAGTTCTATCCTTAATCCGGCAAGATTTCCAGAAAATGACAGAAAGCGTGGGTGAGGCCAAACATAGGATTTCTACTTTAGAGGTTGCCCCCATGAAAGGTGAAATCTCCAGTCTCATTACTCAATTTAATGTTTTCGAACAAAAGCTTATAAAAGAAGGCAGGCACCGTAGGAATAATATATATTTTGTTAGCCTGTCTGAGCATGCTGAGAGCTCCAATCCAAAAACCTTTCTGGCACGCTGCCTAACGCAAATGTTTTGGAGAAAGTCGTTTTCACAGCAATTTGCCCATTGGCTGCCTGTTTAGCCTCCACAACCTGGTCCTTAACCTCGTACTTTTATTGTGAAATTTCTGCACTACAAAGACAGGGATACTAATATGAAATTGTCCAGGCAACAGGGCCCATTAAAATTTGAAATCAGACTGTAGCTGTGTTCCCGGACTTTGCCCTGGATGTACCAAAGAGCCGTGCACAAGTTATTCAAGTCAAGAAACGTTTTCCAGATCTTCAGCTTCCGTATTCCATGTTGTTTCTATCCTGGCAGCAGCAGACAGAGCCCACTTTTTCTTTCTCCTCAAGATGCCATGGACTGGCTGGACCACTGCTCCCCTTGAGAGGGTTCGGCATGGACAGTGAAATGATTTAACCGTGAGCTGTTTCATGTGGGAAGTCTGTACTATGTACTAACTGTTAATGGTTACCTGTGTTAAGTTGAGTGGGGGAAGTTTGGACGACTCTATACATGTGAGGATGCCCCATTCAGACGTTTAAGCATCACACTCTGTTTAATTACTTGAGGCACCAGTTGTTCCTATTGTGCTGCCCTAATGCTTCTGATGTTGCGTGCATGTCTACTTCACTTACCAGAATTTCCTTTAATGAGGAGAGGCACATGCTCTCTGGCTTCTAAGAATGATCTCTTTTGCCTCCGATTTCTTGATTAGTTACCCCCAGGGATTTGCCATCACTTGCATTAGTTAATTTAATTAACATCTGATAAGCTATTGTATTGTTGTAGCTTGGGTATGTGGTTTCCTTTGTTCTTTTTCCTAAGGGGCACTTTTGGGGGTGTTTTTCTTTTGTTTCTTGTTTTGTTTGTATTTTCTAACCTTCAAAACTTCAATAAAAAATTTGTTAAAAATAAAAATAAAAAAATGAGGGATATTCCTTTGTGACCTAATCAAAATATTTTTTATTTGGCCCAGGAGATGTTAGGATTGCTTTGGCCAAATACTTTTTTTTTTTTTTTTTAAATAAATTGTATAAAAAATTTTACAGACAAATTTGAATGGAAATAGGAAGAGAAAAAGAGATAAACAATGTAGTCACCCATAGAGTGGAAGAGAGTCAACGTCAAAGCATCCCAGGCAGCAACCCTGGTAATGAAAACCTAAACCAACAAAATATCACAGATATAGTAAGACCACTATTATTGTGACAGTAAAAAAGTAAGAAAAAAAAAGAGAAAAAGTAGAGAGGGTGTGAGAGAAGGGATAGAATAGGAGGGTAGGTTAATACAAGGGAAAGAAAAAATGAAAAAGGAGGGGTAGGGGTCCAGGTCAGCGACATAAACATACCAGATATTGGGTTCATTGTGGATTCATGAACAACAGTGGGAGACGGAAACAATTAAGTATCGGCCTCATAGTGCAAAAACCAAGGGCTCCATAATATGCATTCAATTTGTTAAGGTTAATGATGTCTGTAATAGCACAAATAGCTTTAATAAGAAGATTCACCTCTTAAATCAACAGGTCTCTTATCTTCTTAGACATCAGCGGAAAATAGAACCGGATTGTCTCCTTATCCTTAATCTGGGCTCTCTAACTAGAAAGTTTAATAGTCATATCCACTATCTCTATGAGTTGACATCAACATGCTGTGTATTGTCATCTGTGTTGTATTGGATGAAATGTTATTTTACTTATGAACTATCACATAAGAAATTAATGATGGGTTATTTTTCCTAGAGCTTCTGGCAGAAAGACTGAGAAGTTTACTGTGTCAGTCAACGTGGCATCACAAAGTAAAGTTACTTTTGAGTTGATTTATGAAGAAATGCTGAAACGTCACTTTGGGAAATATGAAATGTTCGTCAAAGTTCAGCCAAAAGCACTTGTCAAAAACTACCAGGTCCAGTATATGCTATAATTTTTTAAAACATAAAATATATCATGAGGTAATTTTACATCCATTTTATTTCTTTATAATATTATTCCTCTTCATGTTTTAAATTATAAATAGTAGAGGAAACTTGCATTTAGGCTCCAATGACCCCTTATTTGCCACTTTTTCAAAATTATAGAATGTTTTTTAGTTATTGCAAAGTAATTTCAATCGCTGATGGGTGGGAGTGCTGTAGTTTCACAAATCAAAAAGAAGCACAGTCTGCAATATTGGTATCATATATTTTGGAAAATCTGATATATCTGGAAACCTATTATCTAGATTTTTATTTTTTTAATAAAGTAATTTTTCTTGAGGTAGAAAATGCAACACAATGTAATAAAGCTAGTCAAAGTCATGCAAAAATATGTTACATAATGAACTTTGTCCAAAATGTATAAACAGCAAACAGTATAACCATTTTGCGCAGCCAGCTCTTAAATCCAGATGGCTAAAATAGAAAACAGATATCACAGATAGAGGCATGTGCCGTCATAGATTGAGGTGTGGATGTGTCATTGGGGTGGGGACAGTGCGAGGGATCACACAATCCTCAACAATCAAGGGATTATCAACACCAATACTCAACTCATACTATGTCGTGTGATGGAAGCTTTTCCAGAGTTGCATTCTAAGAGCCTGAGAAATTAGATCAGTCAGACTTTCCCAAGTGTCAAAAACTAACCGTTTTACTCTGAATTCCTTCCGTAAGGAGGTCTCAATCCAGTCCATGCTGAATATAAGATAAAGCTTTTCCTGAAATATTGCGAACACAGGAGGAGTATTCTGGACCAGACCTGCTTTTCTTGTCCACAGCCGAGATTGCAAGTAATAATTTTCTGCATCCTCTACCAATCTTACAGTCCGGAAGGAGAATCCCAAAGATCGCTCATTCTGGGGTTAGAGGTGCAAAATTCACCAAATGCGCTACAGAAAATCTCCAGATCTGGGTCCAAACACTTCATTTAGTGTCGTTAATCTGCATTTGGACCAGTAGGTAGTGGCCAACAGTGTCTGCGACCATGTCCAGAACAGTGTATTCGAGGTATCTTGCGACTATTATGGATCCCCTCTAGACTTGGTGTCATAGAGGACTGAAATACAGTCCCCAATTCAGCCAGCATGCAAAGTGAAGCCATCTGCTTCTTTCCAATGGGTCTCCTGCAAAAAAACACTTAAGATGGACAATGACTTTCTTATGTTTGACGGGGGAGTTAATGTCACTGTTATTCCAAGAAACCAGAGAGAAGCTCTGTAGAGGGGTTGAAAGACGGTCTGGATGCGAGGACTGCATGGCAAGCCTATCCCCACCAACGGGTAGAGTATGAAACAAACAATGTGTGAGGAGACCATAGAGTCTCCTCAACATCTATCAATGAGTAGTGAAAGTGTAGGGTAGGGGCCACATGCCTCTGTGATTAACATATAAAATATTGGACATTTAGTAACATTGTGAAGATTTATGTGGGAAACACTATAATGCAATTGTTAAACTTTAAACCATTTTCTAAAATTTTCCTACCCCAATCAAATGACATAAGATCTCTATTCTACTATTTTGTGTTCATTTTGTGTCTTAGCAGCAGTACCTCTGCTCATCAGAGGTGCTGCTATTGTGCCTGTTGTGCTCCTAGTACCTTAGGAGTTAACACTGTTCACTAATTATTCCATGCACCTGGGTGTGTCTCATTCCCCTTATATATATCTGTCACTCCCAGCACACATTGCTGGTTATTGATGTCATATCCTGTGGTTACACCCTGTGATTCTTCCTCCTGCATTGTTCCTGTAATTCTACTGCATTAGGATCTCATCATTCATTCTGCTGATCTGTTTCATATGTGAACCTGGGACTTACCTGTGCATTTCCCTGTATATGCTGCCTGGAATCTTCCCTCACCTTCCATTTACCTGCAACTGCTGAATATCTGGTATTTCTGCAAACTTATGATTTCATCACCTGTTTATATTTGCCAGCAATAAACATTGTTTGTTTCTTCACCTATTCATGGCTCTTTAGCTGTATTTCTACATTGTATCGTGACAGTATAACCAGCCCAAAAAACAGCTTAGGAGTCAGGTGAAAGTTTTTTATTCTGGGACCTTTTTGTTCTGCAATTCATTGCTCGTTTACTTTTGGAACATGTCTGCTTTACCAGCTTTTGAATTGCCACAGCTACAGGCTTTACAAATGGACATAATCCTGTTACGCTCCCAGCTGGCTAAATTTTCCATTTTTCTTATGGACCCACTCAGGAGACTGTCAGATTTTGTCTCTCCTAATTCAGAGCTGCTGATCTGTCTCAATCCACCTTCTCTGCTGATGAACCTGTGCAAATAGCACCTCTTAAAAGTGCTTCTACACATTTGCTGTTTTCTAAGAACTATGGGGTAACCAATTCCCAGTTCACAGGTGGTCCACGCCCCCATCTGACCGAAGAGGAGCAACAACGCAGAATAACAAACAAGTTGTGTCTCTACTGTGCCAGCAATGCACATTTCTTGCTGGACTGTCCTATCCGTAGACCACGTCAGCTTACGGAACCATCTTCTGTTGTTTCCTCTCTGCATTCCAAATCTGTTTATGCTCCACCATTCCTGTTCTCTGGGAAGAGACCCAATCTGCCAGCTCCACCCGCCTGTCCTGAGGCGCCAGCTCCACCCGCCTGTCCTGAGGCGCCAACTCCCTCTGTCTCCTGTTGCGAGGTGCCAGCCTCTGTCTCCTGTTGCGAGGTGCCAGCCTCTGTCTCCTGTTGCGAGGTGCCAGCCTCTGTCTCCTGTTGCGAGGTGCCAGCCTCTGTCTCCTGTTGCGAGGTGCCAGCCTCTGTCTCCTGTTGCGAGGTGCCAGCCTCTGTCTCCTGTGCCGAGGTGCCATCATCTGCCTCTTGCTCCAAGGTGCCATCATCTGCCTCTTGCTCTGAGTCTCCTGCCACTGTGTCCGGTCCTGAGTCTCCTGCCACTGTGTCCGGTCCTGAGTCTCCTGCCACTGTGTCCGGTCCTGAGTCTCCTGCCACTGTGTCCGGTCCTGAGTCTCCTGCCACTGTGTCCGGTCCTGAGTCTCCTGCGACTGTGTCCGGTCCTGAGTCTCCTGCGACTGTGTCCGGTCCTGAGTCTCCTGCGACTGTGTCCGGTCCTGAGTCTCCTGCGACTGTGTCCGGTCCTGAGTCTCCTGCGACTGTGTCCGGTCCTGAGTCTCCTGCGACTGTGTCCGGTCCTGAGTCTCCTGCGACTGTGTCCGGTCCTGAGTCTCCTGCGACTGTGTCCGGTCCTGAGTCTCCTGCGACTGTGTCCGGTCCTGAGTCTCCTGCGACTGTGTCCGGTCCTGAGTCTCCTGCCACTGTGTTTCCGGTCCTGAGTCTCCTGCCACTGTGTTTCCGGTCCTGAGTCTCCTGCCACTGTGTTTCCGGTCCTGAGTCTCCTGCCACTGTGTTTCCGGTCCTGAGTCTCCTGCGACTGTGTATCCGGTCCTGAGTCTCCTGCGACTGTGTATCCGGTCCTGAGTCTCCTGCGACTGTGTATCCGGTCCTGAGTCTCCTGCGACTGTGTATCCGGTCCTGAGTCTCCTGCGACTGTGTTTCCGGTCCTGAGTCTCCTGCCACTGTGTTTCCGGTCCTGAGTCTCCTGCGACTGTGTTTCCGGTCCTGAGTCTCCTGCGACTGTGTTTCCGGTCCTGAGTCTCCTGCGACTGTGTTTCCGGTCCTGAGTCTCCTGCGACTGTGTTTCCGGTCCTGAGTCTCCTGCGACTGTGTTTCCGGTCCTGAGTCTCCTGCGACTGTGTTTCCGGTCCTGAGTCTCCTGCGACTGTGTTTCCGGTCCTGAGTCTCCTGCGACTGTGTCCGGTCCTGAGTCTCCTGCGACTGTGTCCGGTCCTGAGTCTCCTGCGACTGTGTCCGGTCCTGAGTCTCCTGCGACTGTGTTTCCGGTCCTGAGTCGAGTCTCCTGCCACTGTGTTTCCGGTCCTGAGTCTCCTGCCACTGTGTTTCCGGTCCTGAGTCTCCTGCCACTGTGTTTCCGGTCCTGAGTCTCCTGCGACTGTGTATCCGGTCCTGAGTCTCCTGCGACTGTGTATCCGGTCCTGAGTCTCCTGCGACTGTGTATCCGGTCCTGAGTCTCCTGCGACTGTGTATCCGGTCCTGAGTCTCCTGCGACTGTGTTTCCGGTCCTGAGTCTCCTGCGACTGTGTTTCCGGTCCTGAGTCTCCTGCGACTGTGTTTCCGGTCCTGAGTCTCCTGCGACTGTGTTTCCGGTCCTGAGTCTCCTGCGACTGTGTTTCCGGTCCTGAGTCTCCTGCGACTGTGTTTCCGGTCCTGAGTCTCCTGCGACTGTGTTTCCGGTCCTGAGTCTCCTGCGACTGTGTCCGGTCCTGAGTCTCCTGCGACTGTGTCCGGTCCTGAGTCTCCTGCGACTGTGTCCGGTCCTGAGTCTCCTGCGACTGTGTTTCCGGTCCTGAGTCGAGTCTCCTGCCACTGTGTTTCCGGTCCTGAGTCTCCTGCCACTGTGTTTCCGGTCCTGAGTCTCCTGCCACTGTGTTTCCGGTCCTGAGTCTCCTGCCACTGTGTTTCCGGTCCTGAGTCTCCTGCGACTGTGTATCCGGTCCTGAGTCTCCTGCGACTGTGTATCCGGTCCTGAGTCTCCTGCGACTGTGTATCCGGTCCTGAGTCTCCTGCGACTGTGTATCCGGTCCTGAGTCTCCTGCGACTGTGTTTCCGGTCCTGAGTCTCCTGCGACTGTGTTTCCGGTCCTGAGTCTCCTGCGACTGTGTTTCCGGTCCTGAGTCTCCTGCGACTGTGTTTCCGGTCCTGAGTCTCCTGCGACTGTGTTTCCGGTCCTGAGTCTCCTGCGACTGTGTTTCCGGTCCTGAGTCTCCTGCGACTGTGTTTCCGGTCCTGAGTCTCCTGCGACTGTGTTTCCGGTCCTGAGTCTCCTGCGACTGTGTTTCCGGTCCTGAGTCTCCTGCGACTGTGTTTCCGGTCCTGAGTCTCCTGCGACTGTGTTTCCGGTCCTGAGTCTCCTGCGACTGTGTTTCCGGTCCTGAGTCTCCTGCGACTGTGTTTCCGGTCCTGAGTCTCCTGCGACTGTGTTTCCGGTCCTGAGTCTCCTGCGACTGTGTTTCCGGTCCTGAGTCTCCTGCGACTGTGTTTCCGGTCCTGAGTCTCCTGCGACTGTGTTTCCGGTCCTGAGTCTCCTGCGACTGTGTTTCCGGTCCTGAGTCTCCTGCGACTGTGTTTCCGGTCCTGAGTCTCCTGCCGCTGTCTCCAGTTCCGAGTCTCCAGCCGCTGCCTCCAGTTCCGAGTCTCCAGCCGCTGCCTCCAGTTCCGAGTCTCCAGCCGCTGCCTCCAGTTCCGAGTCTCCAGCCGCTGCCTCCAGTTCCGAGTCTCCAGCCGCTGCCTCCAGTTCCGAGTCTCCAGCCGCTGCCTCCAGTTCCGAGTCTCCAGCCGCTGCCTCCAGTTCCGAGTCTCCAGCCGCTGCCTCCAGTTCCGAGTCTCCAGCCGCTGCCTCCAGTTCCGAGTCTCCAGCCGCTGCCTCCAGTCCCGAGTCTCCAGCCGCTGCCTCCAGTCCCGAGTCTTCAGCCGCTGCCTCCAGTCCCGAGTCTTCAGCCGCTGCCTCCAGTCCCGAGTCTTCAGCCGCTGCCTCCAGTCCCGAGTCTTCAGCCGCTGCCTCCAGTCCCGAGTCTTCAGCCGCTGCCTCCAGTCCCGAGTCTTCAGCCGCTGCCTCCAGTCCCGAGTCTTCAGCCGCTGCCTCCAGTCCCGAGTCTTCAGCCGCTGCCTCCAGTCCCGAGTCTTCAGCCGCTGCCTCCAGTCCCGAGTCTTCAGCCGCTGTCTCTGTTCCTGAGCTACAGTCTGCTCCAGAAGAGTTGCCTGTCCATGCGGTTAGGCCCGAGTTGCCTGTCCATGCGGTTAGGCCCGAGTTGCCTGTCCATGCGTTTAGGCCCGAGTTGCTACTCTATGCGGTTCGGCCCGAGTTACCACTTGGCGCTGTCTGCTCTGAGGCTTCTCACAGCGCTGTCTGCTCTGAGGCTTCTCACAGCTCTGTTCCCCCCGAGGCTTCTCACAGTGCTGTCCCCTCCGAGGCTTCTCACAGTGCTGTCCACTCCGAGGCTTCTCACAGTGCTGTACCCTCCGAGGCTTCTCACAGTGCTGTCCCCTCCGAGGCTTCTCACAGTGCTGTCCCCTCCGAGGCTTCTCACAGTGCTGTCCCCTCCGAGGCTTCTCACAGTGCTGTCCCCTCCGAGGCTTCTCACAGTGCTGTCCCCTCCGAGGTTTCTCACAGCGCTGCCCCCTTCGAAGCTTCTCACAGCATTTTCCCCTACAAGTCTGCCGCCCAGTCCGGGCTTGCTCCCAAGTCTGCCGCCCAGTCCGGGCTTGCTCCCAAGTCTGCCGCCCAGTCCGGGCCTGCCCCCAGGTCTGCCGCCCAGTCCGGGCCTGCCCCCAGGTCTGCCGCCCAGTCCGGGCCTGCCCCCAGGTCTGCCGCCCAGTCCGGGCCTGCCCCCAGGTCTGCCGCCCAGTCCGGGCCTGCCCCCAGGTCTGCCGCCCAGTCCGGGCCTGCCGCCAGGTCTGCCGCCCAGTCCGGGCCTGCCGCCACGTCTGCCGCCCAGTCCGGGTCTGCTGCCAAGTCGTCTGCCACGTCCGAGCCATCTGTTGCTGAGGGTGCCAAGTCTGAGCCGTTGCCTTTCTTTGAGGGGCACATTTCCCAACTTTGTGCCCTTCTGAAATTTGCTGCCTCTTATATGTCCTCCATACCAGAGCTTGTTAACAACCCTAAAGAACGGGTACTGTTCCTTATTTCGTATTTAAAAGGAGAAGCTTTGGAATGGGCAAATCCATTTATTGAAGCCCAAGATCCCATCCTGTTTGACTTACAACGGTTTGTTGAGGAAGTAATCAAAAAGTTTTCTCCAACCCCTGCAGTGCCATCCTGTGGGTCACCTGTGCTTTCAGCAACACTACCCAGCACTACAGTCCGAGAACTACCCTTGTGCTCCACCCAGTTGGCGCAGGTTCCAACTCTAAGGAAGTCTTGTAAGAGAGGAGGACGTAAGAAAAGAGGTGGTTCTGCAGTGCTTGAACTGGCAGCTGGCATGGCCTCCTTTGCCCTTTTACCCATGGATGAGGACTTTTCTGCCGGGCCCCCAATTCTGGACTATGATTCTGATGAACTCAGACATTTCTGGTAATTGGGCGTCTGGAATCCGCCCTTAAGAGAGGGGGTATTGTCACGATCTGCCTGCAGCATACTGCTTTGCATGGTAGCTCCTAACCTGGACTATCAGACTTTACTATTTTGTGTTCATTTTGTGTCTTAGCAGCAGTACCTCTGCTCATCAGAGGTGCTGCTATTGTGCCTGTTGTGCTCCTAGTACCTTAGGAGTTAACACTGTTATTATTCCATGCACCTGGGTGTGTCTCATTCCCCTTATATATATCTCACTCCCAGCCCACATTGCTGGTTATTGATGTCATATCCTGTGGTTACACCCTGTGATTCTTCCTCCTGCATTGTTCCTGTGATTCTACTGCATTAGGATCTCATCATTCATTCTGCTGATCTGTTTCATATCTGAACCTGGGACTTACCTGTGCATTTCCCTGTATATGCTGCCTGGAATCTTCCCTCACCTTCCATTTACCTGCAACTGCTGAATATCTGGTATTTCTGCAAACTTATGATTTCATAACCTGTTTATATTTGCCAGCAATAAACATCGTTTGTTTCTTCACCTATTCATGGCTCTTTGGCTGTATTTCTACATTGTATCGTGACATACTCAAGGTGACATGCAAGGAGATGTGCAGGTACAACTTGGTGAGCCAGGAGGTGAAGTGAGCGATGAAGGTGACGCTTGGCCACAGCCGGGTCATCAAAAATAAGTGCTCAGCCATTGTCGAACAAGTCTGAGTTTGGCCGGGTACGATAGTGCAAAGTGTCTATTGTTTGCTGACAGAAACTTGCAGACTAGTGTAAATTCTTTATGGTTCTGTGCAAGCATGGCCGAACAGTCCTGAAAAATCAATAAGCTGCTGTAATTAATCACAGTGTTTCAAGCGCTTAAAAGCTATCAAGATTTTTTCTTTGTATCTAAAATTTAAAAATCTTGTTATAACAGGGCGAGGCATAACATTGACATAGGAGATCATATACTCTGCTTCCCCTACTGAACTCATATATTTTAATATTTTTATATTTCTATTTTAGTTTCAGTTTTAACTATGATGTATAAAAGTTAATTTTTATAATGAGTGAATGTTTTTTGACTTACCATTTGGGTGTCACATGAGCAAATCTTTCCATTTTCCTTTCTCTTCCTGTATCTGATTACATTTGCTGAATCTAATTTATTGCAATAGGTGTGCCTCTCACAGGTAGTGTTCTCTCTTTTCTTTGTGTTATTGAGTTCTCTAAGCTATTGTGGTGCATAGGTATACACACTTGCTCCTGAGATAAATGCATCATGAAAAGCATCTAACCGTTTTTTCCACATGTGCATCTTTTCCTGCTAATGTTGGGGAAGCAAAACCATCCAACTCTACATTGACCCCCAAGAACTCGTTCCTACAGTTCATAGGAGAAACGCTAAATGAGTGCATAGAAAGGGAGTTTCCAGGGTAGTTAAGTGTTTGGAAAATAGTTCCCATTACTGTGTTTTCAAAATAAGTATTAATATTTTCAATATATATTCCCTATACATCAATATAAATTGAGATTATTATTAAATTGGTGTCATTGAAGAAATTGGAGAAAAATATGATAAATATAACCTCTTTAAACTAGTAACATTTCCCTTCTTTTTATATCACTTTTCAGATTGAAGTAGATCTACATGAGCCTCAAGGTATCAGCTTTCTAGATGCTCAAGCGTCTTTCGTAACAAATGACTTGCTACCGGCCATCAAAACATCTTTTTCTGGAGAAAAGGTATTATTTACAGGAAGTAGAGTAAATCAAACTTCAGATTTACTTGTTGGGAATTTCCAACATAGCTGCTTTTGTTGTGTGTGTAATTTTGATGCTTCTAGTCACAAGTTTACTTTCCTGCATAATAATCTAGATGGGTCATGGTGGATATTTTCTGATAATTAATATTGTGACACCCTTGGTCAGCCTTAACCACCCTGACTCTCCATCTGTTTTGGATGCTGGCTCTTCTAGACGATCAACAGTTTGCAAGCCATAGGTTGCATACTTGCTATTGAAAATGATGTATGTAAACCTGTGGCAGATAATATGGCAAGTTAATCCGTAAACTTAACATACTAATTGCTATACTGAGGTTTTGATGGTATTCACAAAAACAGTAGATAATAAAGTTTTTTATATTTTGATTTTAGGGTCATGTCTCTTTTAAACCCACATTAGATCAGCAACGCTCATGTCCTAACTGTTCAACTACTCTACTGAATGGGGACTTTACTGTCACGTATAATGTTAATAAAGAATCCCCTGGAAACATACAGGTGAGTTCTATTTTTTGGAGGAGTTTCAGATTTTAATGAAAATACATTCTGTCAACAGTTTTTTTTTATCATTAATCATTTTTATTAAGGTTTATCAAGCATTTTTGTCAATAGGTTAACTCATGTCAACATGAGAAAATGTAGTCTGATTGTAAATAGAAAGCAAACAAATGTTCTTACTCATGTAGAACAGTAATATATTAGTATATGTATTATAAAAGCAGTCTGTATCTGACACTGGTAGTGATAATGGATGAGATATTTTACTTTAGAGTAAAATATAATTTTAATATATACTAAAGTGTTTTGAATTTTAGATTAATGTAAGGCAAAAGTACAATACAAAAAGTCACCATTTATTTCTGTGCATGTAAACAATATAAAGCTTATATAATTGCACTTTTTGGGCCTGATTCATTAAGGAAAGTAAAGCAAAAAATGAGTAACTTTGAACCTTGACAAAACCATATTGCAATGTAAGGGGTGCAAATGAGCTTATTATTTTGCACATACGGAAAATACTGGCTGTTTTTTCATGTAGGACGCACATACTTGATGGCTTTATTTTTACACTGACATTAAAACTTGATCTAGGACATGCTCTACCCCAACTATAAATCTGTCCTCACATTTTAAATTTAGCTTCCCCTCCAATACATGATGGTTTTGCCAGGGTTCAAAGTTACTCTTTTTTTGCTTTACTTTCCTTAATGAATCAGGCCCTTTGTGTTCATCCACATAAAACCCAATGATTATTCTTGCATCCCAACTAGAACTTTGCAACTGAGACATTAAAACATTTAAAAATGAAATGTGTTTTGTTGTGATAATCCTCCTGTGATAGGATGGACCGCCTATGCCACCCTGTCTGTTGTTGAGGGAACAGGCTGGATTTACTTTGCCATCGTTCCCTTTCTTTATCCCAAATGCGCCCTTTAAACATAGTAGGAGGGGCTTAAGCTGCTACCACCACTGGACTCCTTAGCGGCATCCAGAACTGCGTCTTTCTGGGTAACTGTCACTGCTAGTGTATCCCCTTGCTGGTACCCATGACCTCTTGCCTTCAGATCAGGGTTGCTGTCAATGGTACCACTGGCCAAAGCTACAGGTAGCGGCAAAGCGTTGGTACTGGAAAGCTGGATCCAAACCTCAGGACAGCCGGAAAAGGATTAGACTTGGGTTTAATCTGTAGGTCACAGGAAATACAGCAGGGAAGAAGTAGTCGTCAAAGCAGGTTCTTGAAGCAAAAGATGGTTTATTAGCTCAAGTTGCCCTAACAAGGACAGTTCACATGCCAGTCTGTGGTACTAGTGATCTTTCCAGAAGTATAGATGGTACAATAATGATACATTTCAGTAGAAACCAGTGCTGTTTTATACAGTATTGGACATAGCCTAACAGGAAGTAAGTCAGCCCCCTGAACTCTTTGCTGGCCCCAAGAAGTCTGACTTATTTTTAGTATCAGGATGCAATGTTTCCTAAAAATTGATTTAATGCAACTTTTACTTAAAAAATGTACACTTATTTGTGATATCCTACATCATGTGCTGTTTACAATGTTCAGACAGGTTCTAACACTCTGGACAAAAGGCCAATCAGGAACACCAGTAACGACCTCCTTTGGTGCATTTAGACTAAAAAGGGCATGTTGGTTACTCACATAAATAGAGTTTATTAGCCTTAATGAGGACTTCCTCTCGAAGATACACAACAGACAATCTCAACAAATGCTTATTGCATCTGAGATCAAAACCTCAGAAATGAATGCATTTCCTATACAAAATGCCACACGATAGAGTAAAATCAGCACATTGCAATAATATAAATAAGCGCACTGCACTATTTTCTTTAAATAAATTTAAACCATAAGTTATTTATAAGTGATCCAGCCACACCTTCTCTTTAGCTACTTGTTACCACCGGGTAGATTTTAGTGAAAGATGAAGGGTTTCATTCAGAGTAAGACATGTATCTGTTTGTGTAGCATATCTTTGCTTTTTTCCGCCACGAGCATGCTCAGAATGTGTTTGAGCAATTGTGTATGAACTCAGGCTGAGAAATAGCTGCAGATACAGTTAAAATAGTGGTTTTATTTGTGGGTGGTTAGGGGCAGGTGTAAGTAATGATAATAATGATGACTTGAAGTTGCAAACTGCTTATACATAGAGGTTTGTGAATAATTACTGGCTGCAAAATGGTCTGAGGTGTGTCTGTTGTCAAGCAGATGTATCTGCTGCTCAATCAGACCTGAACATATCTTCAAATCTGAGTATGTCATACATACGTATACACTTGAGTGCAAATATTTCTATTGCAAGTTATGAATACACTTGTATTCACCTGTTAATATCTGAACAAAAGAAATAGTGAAGGTTATTTACAAACGTTATAATTTATGCAGTGCAGAGTATTTTTGAAATTGTACATAGATTTGCAGGTTACTGCAAGTATAAATGCATGCCCCTTACCATATGCCTTACTTTGATGTTCTACAGGAAGCTATATGAAGTTATGTAAACTTTTAATGACCATGGCCCAAAAAGCAAAAAGTCATCACAAATCATTGGCTATTACCATTTCAGAAACCCCCATTCATTTTTCAGTGGACACTAAGGAGCCTGGATTACTTTAACCCATTTTTAGGGTTTTTGTTTCTTACAAATTGAGGGGGAAAGGGGGCTCAAACCAGTACCTTTCATAGTTCCCCATGAGGTCTTAATCAAGTTCTGTGCCTTTGTATGACACATACAGTATGTATTGCATATATTTTACTGCATTTTACAAAAAATATGTAAAAAGACGATCTGGTCCATTTTAAATACTGTAATTGAAGCAATATTTCCATAGACAAAGTCAAATATGAAACAAATACAAGTATGCTATTAAAAAAAAAAAGACTACAACATTAAAAGAAGAATCAAAAAATAAAATAAAGCCATGTCTTTCAAGCCTAGGTTTCCATTTTTTGCCCATTGGATTTTTTGTATCTCCCTCATCCACGTTTGCAATTGGTGGCTAGCGCAGAAGGTAAAACCCACCATAAATCTGATGGCTAATTTAGAAATAGACTGAAGTCATGGTGGCTATTGTTAAAAACAACCACATTCCAGATGTCATTACCTGTTTTATTACATTGATTGCTCCCCGTTTCTTGCCCATTGCTCAGCTCAGGGACTCTATAATCTGCCCTATCAGACTTTCCCTTGCTCCTCTCACAGTGAACTTGCATTTGCTGCTGGAGTTCAGTGACAGAGGAAAAATCAAGTGCTATCACCTATGATGGTGAAACTTGTTCTTGCACCCAGTATAACCTTTTAGTATAACCTTCAAATTGTATGTGTTCAGATTTTTTTTAAAAAAACTTTTTATTATACAGATTTTACATATTACATTGAACCATACAATTATGCAGACAAATATACACTGTACAAATTGGATTTTTACAATGTTTTAGAAGAGAAAGAAATATATAGAGGAAGAAATAGCGTGCCAGGGGCAAAAAGGGAGGGGCAAACATGAACGAGGATAAGATAAATGTATGGAAGGATGTAAGAGAGGGAAGAGGAGGAGGAAGAGGGGTGAATTGCAGAATATGACAATAGGTGTTCAAGCACTGATAAAATGCTTACAATCACCATTCAATAAACCATATTACATTTCTGGTTTTACAGATTGTGTGCAATGTAACATAAGACCTTATGAGAATAAATTAGAGTAGGAGAAGAAGAAGAAGAGCAGAGGGGGAAAGGGGAAGAGGGGTAAAAGAGTATAGTGAAGCAAAGCCTCCGAAACCTTCTTTTAAGCGGAGGTGTACAATTGGTACATTATAACATAACATAACATTGACATACTATATAACATAGCATACTTTCTCCCTCTGGATCTGTTACATCACAACCGTCTCAGTAATGACCATTTAGTACCCTCGAATACCCGCATAACGTAAGATTGTGAGTGACTATCCAGTGTTTCTATATACGCACCCCACTTTGCATGAAAATTGTTAACCCTCTTCTCCAAATCAGAGAAGGTAGCGCGTCTATCAAAATAAAGGGTATCTAACAATTCTGTCTTCAATGCCTGTACTTTTGGAGACGTATGAAAAGTCCACCTGCCAAGATAGCTTGTTTAGCTAATGTGACAACAACTGTTAACACGGGGATAATCTGAAGATCCCTCAGATTATTTTTCCACATATCAAAATATGTATTCAGATTTAAAGTGTAAATCTGTGCAATTTTTCTTTTATTAACATGAATTAAGATATTTTTGTTATGGTGAATTTCATTTTAGATTGTCAACGGATATTTTGTTCACTTTTTTGCACCAACAAAATTGACTAGTGTACCAAAAAATGTTATTTACGTCGTAGACAAAAGTGGATCAATGTCGTATAGAAAAATGCTACAGGTAAGATGAGCACATTTTTACATTAATTGTAGTGTGTTTGCTGAACTCTTTCTTCTATTTTAGGTACTTGTGTATTATTCTGAAAAGAGGCACCCAAATCTTTCAGTGTCCTTGCTTTTTCCTATGTGTACAAATATACTAGAATATATAATTGAAAATTGCTTATCTGTAATGGTAGTATCAGCAAAACTCTGAGCTTTAAAGTAAGGGGGTCACCAGAAGTATATGGTATAAACACTTTATAAAACGTATACCTTGTACTTCTGATGACCACATTGTTTGAGAGCAGAGATTATTGTAGACACTAACACTAGAGATACTTTACCTTTTATTATTATTATTATTATTATTATTTATTATTATTAATAATTATTTATTTAATTACATTGCACCACCATATTATGCAGTGCTGTACAGTGGAAATTAAATCACCCACATCATTACTTGCGCCATTGGAGCTTACAGCCTAAATTCCCTACCATGCAAACACATATACAGGTTAATTTTGTCAGATGCCAATTTACCTACTGGTATGTTTTTGGACTGTCAGAGGTAACTGGAGCAAGTTGACGAAACCCACACAAACACGGGGCAAACATAAAAGCTTCACAAAGATAGTGGCCTGGTCGAGTGCAAATGATGATGATAAATGTGTTCAATACTAACCATTGTAACACTGGCAGTCCCTGGAACATGAGACTCATCTGATAATATTGACTTGAACTATATGGGTTGGGTACGAATTAATGACAGTGAAAATAACGACAACCAATAGTAGAGATGGGCGGGCTCGGTTTCCCGAAAACCAAACCCACCTGAACTTTGGGTATCCGAGTACCGAGCCGAGTTGGCTCAGTACTTTCGCGCCAATTCGGATTCCAAAACGAGGCAAAACATCATTGTGATGTCGTTGGATCTTGCGAGTTTTGGAATCTATAAATACTGCCCTCCACGGCGATCTAGCGCCATTTGAGAGAGTGACAGAGAAGTGGTAGGACAGATTATAGAGCAGTTGGGCAGGCAAAGTGATAGAAGAGAAAGAGGAGGGTGGTAGCAGTGTTAGAGAAAGCTCCATTGCTGAATTTGTTATTGCTGAAATACAAATATACCAGTCCTTGCAGTCTTTTTTTCTGAATTTGCACTAATAAGTGTAGGGTCAAATATACACCTTTATAAAAGAGCTGCGTTGGTAATTTGGTCATTGCTGAAATACTAATATACCAGTCCTTGCAGGCTTTTTTTCTGAATTTGCACTAATAAGTGTAGGGTCTAATGTACACCCAAATAGAAGAGCTGCGTTGGTAATTTGGTTATTGCTGAAATACTAATATACCAGTCCTTGCAGGCTTTTTTTCTGAATTTGCACTAATAAGTGTTGGGTCTAATATACACCCAAATAGAAGAGCTGCGTTGGTAATTTTGTCATTGCTTAAATACTAATCTACAAGTCCTTTTTCTGGATTTGCACCAAAAGGTGTAGGGTGTTATCCAAATGGATTCACAGCAGCACACATATGAGCAGGAACAGCAAGTAGCTGCTGCCAACAGTCCTGATGATAGTTATCACTGTACGTCATCTGGTAAAGCCTATGTAAAAGTACATAGTCTTTTGAAGTCATTAAAAAAAACAAAAAAAAAAACACCTTTTACCGTGCTGAAGAAAAAAAGAGCTGTAATCCAGGAAAAGTTAACAGCTGATAAAAAACAAATTGCCAATATGCCATTCTACACATGTAGTGTGTTTGTGTCGTTGCTCTGTCGCTTAACATCCATCCACCTCGCTGCAGTATTTGGCTGAAAGTTTATGAAAAGCATATTGTGACCTGTGAGATGGTAAAAATTTAAAACCAAAACCCGAAGGTAATCCAGATCCAAAACCAAAGCCAAAACACGGGGGTCAGTGAGCATCTCTAACCAATAGAAATACACGAGAATGCCTACAAGTGCATTATCGCAACAGCTGCATAGTAGTTGCTATATAAAACAGACGCGAGCTATGTCTCCACATAATAGAACGCCATACATAAAATCCTTACTAATTTTAAATAACAATAGCATAAATGACTACAATAAAGGTGAACGACAGTGCTAAATGTTTACATAAAAAATGCCTACTGAGAAATATTACCTACAAATATAAAAATCACAGCAAAAATTTATCCGACAATAAATATTACCTACACTACATAAATGCCTACCAAAATAAAAATAACTCAGAAATACTAACTACAAAACCGAAATTACTACTAAATATATTCCTACATCCTTTATTAATGACAGAAAATTAATGTCTACACATATTTTTTGTAAACGAACCCAAATTGATAATCTATTACTATAAATAAAAACTCCATTTACTCACACAAAAAAGGTGTATGAAAACGGTAAGAGTTAAATCGATTTCATTAATAGTTATGTAATTCCATATGTACCCAATTACTACATTATATATTAGCTTCATCAAACATTACAGTCTCTGTATTTTTTTTTAACATATTCAGTTTATTATTGACAATTAAAGGTGTTAGGGCCATAATAGTTTAACATAACTTTGAACTTAGATGAACATATATACCTTTCTGGACCATGCTTGCTATTACTATATGTTGTCATGTATTCTGTAGCCGTGTTTGCTACTAGCCTTTTCTGTCATACTCACAAAGCATTGCGCCAGTTAGTATGTTTTTAATACCAATAATCGGTCAGATGTTTTGTTCTGTTCATAATTGGTATTTAATTAGACCTTAATCTTTTGTTCTTGGAGCAACTGTTATTATTAACCAATATTTTATTTTAACTGCTACCGTTTATAATGTATAATTGTCTATGTTTATATTAATTCAGATGTAAATTAAAACAAATTGATGTATACCTTGTAATGTATGTATTTTAAAGAATAAATATAATTATTTATTATTTATATATTCTCAACCATTTTTATTCATATTGTGCAATACTGTTATATAGATGTTACTATAATTCTTTCTTATTTTTACATTAACATTTTTTTAACTGTTTCACATACAACCAATTATTTATTATTTGAATCATAGTTCATTTCCTCACGTAAGCATTGCACAGACATTCTTTTGTATATGTGGTAATTTATTGTTAATTTATTGATATTGTCATTATCAAAAACAGTAGGTTTAATGTTGTTAATGTAAAATTCACAGATCACATCCATAGATTGGCCAGATAAATCTGTTCTTAATTCTTCACTTCCACTGTATTAAATATTATATTTTCATAGTCAAATCTAATATATATACTCACCCTGGTTGTCGTCCATTATGAATTTATGTTCATATTCTTCTACATGTGTATTGATTAATCCTTTAACGTAATCTTAAAGACACTTGCCTATTTGCTGCGTATTTTCTTCTCTATAAGCAAAAAAATGAAAACACACAATTTAGTTGAAAATTAAGGAAAGTAAGTTGGTCATTAAATACTTTGCATCCACTGTATTTTATAGATCCTTTCTATTGGTGAAATTCTCATAGGCCTGAGGTAATTCTTATTCAGCACCCTCCTTTTCTTGGCATACAACATGTCCTTTATTTCCTAGGTATAAAAAGGTCACAGTTAATATAAAACTAGCATTAAAAAGTAGTTTGTAACATGGGGTCGTGCAGTGCTCAGACATTGCTCTAAGTGCATACTTATGGGCAATTTGCGGGAGAGCAGCTTGATATCCAGACTTGTTTGAAAACCACCTCAGGCACACGATTTCCTACAGGAAAACAACATTTTAAGCAAAAAAACACCAATCTCCTGTTCATTTTGGTCGCGCAGCGGTCAACATTGCTCATGCTCAGACATTGCGGGCAATTTGAGGGAGGGAAGCTTGCATTAGATATATTTTATTGACACAGCCAACTTGTTTATAAGTGGTAGGCGATCCCTCTTAAATATGTCATGAGGTCCACTGCATCCCTCTGGCCGATGAACTTTGTAATGCAATTTCCCGTTCTTTTTGATCCCGTCGTGGCGGTGTCACCTTCTGAATTTAGGCTTTTGTGGTGTTTTGCTCTTTAATGAAGTAGGTGATCAGTTTGTACACACCTAACTTATTCTCGACCAATATGCTGTTCCATTGTCAACCTTCCAATTTATTTGTTCGCGGGATGCCCAACCTGTTATTTTCATGCTCTGACCACATTCTGGGAGAAAACAATAGTGCTGTTCTTGTAGATTGTCTGCGAGTTCTTTTGCGTCGTCTACCAAGAACATAATTTTCTTCAAAATATTTTGCCATCATTTCTGCATTTTTTGGTAAATGTCTTTTCAATTCTTAAAAGGCATCTGAGATCTCGTTCTTTGGCAAAAAGGCAAGAACTTGCAAATGCTTCATGCGGAGTGCAAAAGCTGGGTCAGTGCCATACAGCTGAGCTAATCCTCCTGTCTGTATGCTACGATAAAGGCTCTGACCCAGGTGAAATAAGCAACATTTATGCTGGCAGGTACCAAATTCTAGCTGAGTGGCATTTATTTCAGCTATCTCGAAATCGGTGAGGATATATTGGGGTGTCAGGTCAATGTCAAATTCCATGGCATAATCCTGTAGTTCTTGTAGAAACTTTTGATAGCACTCCTGGCTTTTACTGGAATGTAATCCATAGACCAGTGGCACAAAACATCTGGGGGTAAATGTATCAATCTGCGGGTTCTTCAACACCCGCGTGTTCAACCTCTTCCGCGATTAAATTTCAAGCGGCGCTGCATTGTAAAGGGTTAACTTCCCTTTACAATGCAGCGCCGCTTGAAATTTAATCGCGGGTGTTGAAGAACCCGCAGATTGATACATTTACCCCCTGGTGTGTTCATTAGTACCAACCATAGCATGGATGGTGTATATCTGCCTAAATAATGTTGGGCATGTTTTGAAGGTGCCATCCATCACCCAATATGCGGCCTCCTGTAGTTTTTCCAAATTGTCACGTGTTGCAAACAGTAAAATAAGTTCGCTGCCAAATGTGTTGTCCTGCCCGAGAAATTGCTCTCCATCGATTTGTTTTAAATTGTCGGGGGCATTTATATCATTTATAGACGTTGGCTGTGCCTGGCATGTCAGCGAGTCTCACTCTCTTCACGGATTGCCTGAGAGCAGATCGATTTGGTATGTTGCTTGTTGATGGCATTTCACCTGTGACATGCTGAATGATCTGTGCCGGGCTCTCCATCATATTACGTGCCCGTTCCCTGATGTTGTGTCTTGCTCTGGCAACATCAGTTCTTTCTGCCCTCGCTGCGTGGTTTTGTTCAGTGTGTGAGATGAGTTTGTGGCTATTGGCAGATTCTACGGTGATGGCCCATGCACGACAACTTCCATTCTCAAACTCGTTATAACGCCAATAACACCTTTCTCTGCGCTGTTTGTTCTTGGTGAAAAGAAATCCATCGACGTTGAGTAGATTTCCACCTTTCTGAGATGGCACTAGGGAAACAGATGCAGTCGCCATAATTTCGGTAGTAGTATAATCCGCTTCTAAACAAGTTCCTAGAAATTGCAGAGATTTGACACAAAGGTGGATAACAGCAGAATGGAAAGCAGGTATCCCAAAGGGGTATTGTCAGACGCCGTCCCTGCGCCTCCTCGTTAGGCAGGGACGGACGCCTGTCTCCTCCTGAGCACCCCGTTGCTAAGCAACGGGGACGCGTCTTCCGGCGGCGGGGTGCGCAGCCGCGCCCGTCGCCATAGCATCGGGACGCGCCTCTGGACTTCCTGTCGGCGGTTAGAGCGTCTGATCGCCGATCCGCTGCCACCAATGAGGTCTGACCACTTCCTATTTATACCCTGCTCTGACACCATTAGGGTGCCAGAGCAACTAGTTTATCTAGCCTCCAGCGTTCCTGTTACTCATATAGTATCCTGCTTGTTTGACTTCTGTTACTGACCCGACTTCCTGACCTCGCCTTTGGATTCTCCTTTTGTCTTGTCCTGCTACTCTGGTTTGACCTCGGCCTGCTGACTATTCTCTGCCTCCTGATTTGGTACCTTCTCTGCCCGTTTGGATTTGACCCTGCCTGTACGACTACGGATTTCCCTGTTACCTCGCAAGTAGCTACCTGGGAGGGCCGCGACCTGCACGTCGCTCGCCGTGAAGTCCAAACTCCCTTGCGGGGGTCCCTGGTGAATACCGGCGGCGTGTTAGACTCCGCGCCTCCTTGTGTAGTAGTGCCAATACTTGCAGGTACTGAAGTCACCATTGTGACAGTTTGCTCTGGCTAACGAACCCTCTGCATGAGACCTTCTACTCCACCTGGCTCATAGAGTTGAAAAACAGGAGGCTGAGCAGGCGCAGTTACTTCATTGCATTCAAGGAGTCACTGCACGCCTTGAGATCCTCCAAGTCTCTGTGACTTCAGTTCAGAATGTTCCCGTGCCTACCTCCGCTGCTGCAGCCACCTCCTCCTCTCCTGCCGTGGCGTCCACTGCAGCTTTGAAACTTTCCCCGCCGCATAAGTTTGACGGAGAGCCCAAGAGATGCAGAGGATTTCTGAATCAGTGTCTTATCCACTTCGAGTGCAACCCTGCATCTTTTCCCTCTGAACGCATCAAGGTGGCATTTATTATTTTCCCTATTGTCCGGACAAGCTCTTGCCTGGGCCTCTCCCTTGTGGGAACGAAATGACCCGATGCTTTCCAACGCCTACACCTTTATTGAGACCTTCAGGAAGGTCTTCGATGAGCCCGGACGCATATCTTCAGCTGCCTCCAGTCTTTTTAACCTCCGTCAAGGATCTCTGACAGTCGGTCAGTACGCAATACAGTTCCGCACCTTGTCCTCTGAGCTCAGTTGGAATAATGAAGCATTGGTAGCGGCATTTTGGCAAGGACTGTCAGACCGGGTTAATGATGAGTTAACCTCTCCGGAACTTCCTGCTGATCTAGATTCTCTGGTCTCCCTATGCAACCGCATTGATCTACGTTTCCGTGAGCGTACTCAGGAACGTTCCGCTTCCAGACGGACCTCCACTCGCCTTGCTCCCATGTTTCAAAATCCGGTTCATCAAGAAGAACTGATGCAAATCGGCCGATCACGGCTTTCTGCTGAGGAACGTCAGCGACGCTTCAAACAAAACCTTTGCCTGTATTGCAGGGATCCTGGTCATAACATATCCGCATGTACCAAGAGACAGGAAACGCCCCCTCCTAATCGGTGGCAGGGAGGCCGACTTAAGAGTTGAAGTTATTACTCCCTATACTGTTTCTAGCAATGACTGCCTCATGCCTATCTCCTTGGATACATCTGTCGGCCCCTTTGAGACCTTAGCCTTTGTGGATTCCGGCTCCGCCGGAAATTTAATCTCTGCCACTCTGGCATCGCAACTCCAATTAGCTACAATAAGATTGCCTCAGCCGTTATTTCTCACCGCGGTGGATGGGAATCGGATTTCCAACGGGTCGGTTTCCCACATCTGCTCTCCTATTCGTCTGATGGTAGGGGTGCTACATTCTGAAGTCATCGAGTTCCTGGTTCTTTCTCGTTCTGTCAACACTGTCATTCTAGGATTACCTTGGCTCAAGCTTCACTCACCCCAATTTGATTGGAATCGTGCGATGGTTACCTCTTGGGGCTCACAATGTTTCAAGTCCTGTCTGTCTGATCTAAAACCTGGCCAGCCCTCTCCCTTGTCACCTGACATCTCCTCACATTGAATTACCATCTTCATATATTACCTACCAAGATGTGTTCTGCAAAGCCGCCGCCGAGATCTTACCTCCTCACCGGCACTGGGATTTCTCCATTGAATTATTACCTGATAAACCACTCCCTAAAGGCAGAATCTATCCTTTATCTCTTCCCGAGAACACTGCTATGACTGCCTATATATCTGAGAATCTACAGCGTGGATTTATCAGGAAGTCCACCTCTCCCGCAGGAGCGGGATTCTTCTTTGTTAAAAAGAAAGACGGCTCCTTACGGCCTTGTATTGATTACCGGCGATTGAATGCCATCGCTGTTAAAAACAGATACCCGTTGCCACTCATCTCTGAGCTGTTCGATAGGATAGCCGAATCCAAGATCTTTACTAAACTAGACCTGCGGGGGGCCTATAACCTCATTCGTATACACTCCGGAGACGAGTGGAAGACTGCATTCTGTACTAAAGAGGGTCATTTCGAGTACTTAGTGATGCCCTTCGGACTGTGCAATGCCCCCGCTGTTTTCCAATCATTTATTAATGAGATTTTTCAAGACCTTCTCTACATCTCTGTAGTAGCTTATCTGGACGACATCTTAACCTTTTCTTCAGATTTGGTCAGCCATCGTGGTCATGTAAAAGAGGTCCTGTCCCGTCTACGAGCCAATAAGCTGTACTGTAAGCTCGAGAAATGTGTTTTTGAGATGCCACAGATTCCCTTCTTGGGCAACATCGTGTCGGGAGCCGGTCTGCATATGGATCCTGTCAAGTTATCTGCAATCCTCAAATGGCCTAGACCTATGGGTCTGAAATTCCAAGGCTGATGCTCTCTCTCGTTCCTTTGACATCTCCGACTCTTCATCCACTGCTGTACCTCCACCAGTGTTTGAACCTTCCTGTATTGTGGCCATCACCCGTACTCCCCCTGTGGGTTGTTCCTTTCTAGAGCCTCATCTACGCCTAAAGGCACTACGTTGGGCCCATGCCTCCAAGATTGCGGGTCATACAGGTACAGAGAAGACCCTCTCGCTGTTATCACGACATTACTGGTGGCCAACTGTCCGTACAGATGTTTGAGAGTTCGTAGTTTCTTGCTCTACTTGTGCCCAGAATAAAGTGCCAAGGCAACCCCCCGCAGGCCTGTTGCAACCTCTTACTATTCCTGATCATCCATGGTCCAGCATCTCGATGGATTTCATCACTGATTTGCCACCCAGTAGTGGCTTCAACACCATTTGGGTCACAGTAGACAGATTTTCCAAGATGGCTCATTTCGTTCCTTTCAAAGGTCTTTCATCTGCATCCAAATTAGCACAAGTCTTCATTAAAGAGATCTTTCATCTCCACGGGTGTCCTCTAGAAATAATCTCTGACCGGGGCGTTCAGTTCATCTCTCGCTTCTGGAGGGCTTTCTGCAAGGATCTAGGTATTGGCCTCAAATTCTCCTCTGGGTATCATCCCCAAACTAACGGCCAGACTGAGCGGGTAAATCAAGATCTGGAGTCTTTTCTGCGCTGCTTTTTATCACACAACCATTCTAATTGGAGTCTTCTGCTGCCTTGGGCCAAATTCACACACAACAATCATATCCATTCTTCTTCTGGATTTTCCCCCTTCTTTACTGTGTATGGGACTCATCCCACTCTTCCCACGTTCTCTTTCCCACCCTCCACGGTTCCTGCCGCCCATGCCATGACTCAAGAGATGGCTAAAATATGGGCTTCCACTAAACAGAGCCTCCTCAAATCCGGACGTCATTATAAATCTTCCGCTGATCATCATAGAAGAGTTGTGCGGGCTCTCCAGGTGGGGGACAAAGTGTGGCTGTCCACCCAGAATCTGAAATTACGGGTTCACTCCATGAAACTGGCACCTCGCTTTATTGGACCTTTCTCAGTGACGCAAGTAATTAATCCAGTTACTGTTAGACTCCAACTCCCTCCTGGGATGAAGATCCATAACACCTTCCATATTTCTCTCCTTAAACCGCTGGTCCTCAACAAATTTGTTCATACCTCTACTGCTCCTCAAGCCATTCCAACTACTATGGGCAATGAATATGAGGTTAGTCAACTCCTTGCTGAACGCAAATTTCGAGGTCGGTTACAGTATCTAGTACACTGGAAGGGCTTCGGCCTGGGAGAGAGATCTTGGGTCTTTAAAGAAGATTTACATGCCCCTAGACTGTTGGCCGCCTTCCTTAAACGTCGCTCAGTACCTGGTGTTTCCCCCAATTGTAAGGAGGGGGGTACTGTCAGCTGCCGTCCCTGCGCCTCCTCGTTAGGCAGGGACGGACGTCTGTCTCCTCCTGAGCGCCCCGTTGCTAAGCAACGGGGGCGCGTCTTCCGGCGGCGGGGTGCGCAGGCACGCCCGTCGCCATAGCAACGGGACGCGCTTCTGGACTTCCTGTCGGCGGTTAGAGCGTCTGACCGCCGATCCGCTGCCACCAATGAGGTCTGATCACTTCCTATTTATATAGAGTAGAGTTTTGGATCACCGCACTCACTATAAGATTTTACCCAATATTAATACACATATCCCTATAAATATCTCCTAAATAGGGTCTCTGGATTGGTAATTGGGGTGTAACCTTGAAACTCCAGGTGTAATCTGAACAAAAGGAGAAAAAGGCAAAGTTTCTGAAATAAGGTGCACTAAATCTTCTAATTGATAATATCGATAATTGCCATCCTATAAAACATAACTTTTATTAGGTAGTAAATTAAGAGCGAAATATACTAAAATATAGCAATTAAAATCCCATGGATATAGATAAAAAGCTGGGTACACTCAATATCTATCAATCCCACTATAAGTTATATGGTACAGAGGTATAATAGTGTGATTAATATGAATAAGTCAGATAGTAAATAAAGAAACATACGCCATAATAAGCAATTGTTATGTCTCTAATATAATGCCTGTTAAATAACAGGCTATACAGGCTTGATGATGTCCAGCTAGCAGATAGAGGTTGAAACAAATATCCCAATTACCTCTTATATAAATCACAAACGCTGGTACGTAATCCCTTCTGACTAAATCCTGCAGATCAACATTCAGTTGATATGCAAACTACCCTGCAGCACACTCAATAGCGTAACATGAAAAGTATATCAGAAACGCTATTGCAGAATAATTGTTGCTAGTATGCAATCCCTTCTGACTAGTTCCTGCCGATCTATAATCGGTTGTTGTGCAGACTACCCTGCAGCACACTCAATAGCGCTGCATGGTAGATGTCTCAGAGGCGCTAACATAAATTGATAATAGCTGTTATGGGGAGTGTATTGCTAACTGGCTGCTAGGTTTCCCCTCTAACTCTGGGCTTATAGGGGTAGTTAAATAATCAGACTGCTCTTAGTACAAACATCAAGTGTTGCCAGCTAATACGCCTGCTAAGCAACGGGGACGCGTCTTCCGGCGGCGGGGTGCGCAGATGCGCCCGTCGCCATAGCAACGGGACGTGCTTCTGGACTTCCTGTCGGCGGTCAGAGCGTCTGACCGCCGATCCGCTGCCACCAATGAGGTCTGACCACTTCCTATTTATACCCTGCTCTGACACCATTAGGGTACCAGAGCAACTAGTTTATCTAGCCTCCAGCGTTCCTGTTACTCATATAGTATCCTGCTTGTTTGACTTCTGTTACTGACCCGGCTTCCTGACCTCGCCTTTGGATTCTCCTTTTGTCTTGTCCTGCTACTCTGGTTTGACCTCGGCCTGCTGACTATTCTCTGCCTCCTGATTTGGTACCTTCTCGGCCCGTTTGGATTTAACCCTGCCTGTACGACTACGGATTTCCCTGTTACCTCGCAAGTAGCTACCTGGGAGGGCCGCGACCTGCACGTCGCTCGCCGCGAAGTCCAAACTCCCTTGCGGGGGTCCCTGGTGAATACCGGCGGCGTGTTAGACTCCGCGCCTCCTTGTGTAGTAGTGCCAATACTTGCAGGTACTGAAGTCACCATTGTGACAGGTATATAGCAAAATCCGTTCTCTGTAAAAGAGTCAGGCAAAGCACAACACAAGCTTATTCAGTAGTAAGTGGCGATGTGAGAAACTTGCAGATGTCAGACTGTATGTCTCTGCAGTAATTTACTGTTTGTTATTCAGTTAGTTAACACTTGTAACAGATACATTGTCAATTGTCATGTCAACTTTATTACCTTGTAAATTTGGTGACATGTTTTCTGTTTGTTAATACGTGGAGACTGTATGCCACAGACAATAGCACTATCTTAACAAACAATGTGGGGAAGTAGTATAATTAATTTTACTGTTGAATCAGATGGCATATATGTTTGTAATACAACGTTATTCCATATGTAATAAATGTACTTTCTACAGTAAATTTAACGTTGTGTTTTTATTTATTATTAATTACAACTCTTGCAATTTTTAATTTCACAATAAAAGACACATTCATAACACTGGGGGGTTACTGACCATGTTATGTTAATGAATGTTACTATCAATGTTATGTATTGTGTATTAGGTGATTTTTATACCTGTGTTTTTTTTAAAAAATACATAACTATTGCAAGTAATGCCCGTTCTTGCAGGGCACACTATAGGATTTATACTGTTTAAATTTGATTACTAGGTAGGTAATATACTTTGGGATTCAGACTCTATTTATAAAGCGATTGTTTCCCAACTTATGTCATAATGTCCTATTTTTTACTTTAAAATATATATTTGTGTATTGTTAAAAGTTTTTATTGGCAAATTTACAACGTATATTACACTATTTATCGAGTTAACCAGTAAATTAAGCAAAAATTGACATTCTATTGTAATACGGATGTTAATATTCACTGCAACCACATTAACCATAGACCCCTTCATAAGTATTTTAATTAATTGCATAGAAAAATTTAATTAGAATGAATTCAGACAGTGTAATTGCAAAACATAAAGTTTTTATTAGAAATACAATCATTAACAATATATAGTGAAAAACCACTGTTTGCAATATACAGTATATGAACATCATTTATTTTATGACGATAATAATGTACAATGACTTTGGCCAATTTTTTGGGGGAACGTGTTCAAATGGTTGATAAAGCTTTGTTGGATGCTATCTAGGTCACTCTCTTTTAATTTCAACTACTGCATGTTTCCTTCATGAAGATATTCAGTCAAGGTTTTGTTTTCACGGTGAAGCTGACTTTGTAACATCTGTTAAATGAAACTTGTTGAAAACATCGGTTGAAACTTAGATTTAGAAATGCTGTTTAATTTACATTTATTCATTGTGTATCCTGAGAGTTGAAGAGTTTATCTTACAAAACACTTGAGTATACAGTCTGTAGTTGAATTTACAATGTCTGTCAATAGATTATACAACCCACTGTAAAAAAAAAAAAAAAATACTATACATGTCCTAAAAGTTAATTAAAGAGGGAGAAAAAATAAGAAGGCTGTTAGAGTCCAGATAAGGGTGAAACAGTCACAGAAAGAAATAGAGAAAAAAATAATTTATAAAGAGGACCAAAGTAGAGATATTTGTTGGTTGACAATTCTAATTACTTGATGTTCTGCTGTGGCGCAGGGCAGGCGATTCTTCTGTCTTCAACTATGAGGCATGGTTGGCAACTGGCACTGTTACAACATGAAACCTACAAAGAGTGGCCTGGGACCAAATGCATTTTTGCAACAGGAAAAGAGGAGGGATAAGGCAGAAACAAACAAAGAAAGCCATGGTCAAGGAAAATACAAGATAGAGCCAGTAAAAGATATGTCGGTTGACAATTCTAATTACTTGATGTACTGCTGTGGCAGGCAATTCTTCTTTCTTCAACGATGAGGCGGTTCTTTGGTGGAAGTTGCTTGGTGTTCACTTTCTGTTTCATCTGTGTGCATAGATGTTTCCGGAGTTGGTACCCAAGCAGGTTGGAAATGTGTTGCAGTACTTTCTTGGGCATTTCTTCTCATCATTTCATTCACCAGGAGTTGCAGATTTGTGGAAACTGCAATGCTCGCTGCAACCGCCTGTTGCTGCGTTATCCACATTTAATTCACAGTTGCCCACATTTGATGCTGTGACATTTACATGTTCCTGAGTGCTGTAGAATGTTCCATTTGATGCATTACCTGAGTCAAAAGTGTTTGGGCAAAGAGATTCTGATTGGCCAAAATTTGTCTCTGATTGTCCAAAAGCATGCGAATCACCAAGGAACAAGTGGCTTGGTCCTGTGAAGTTGCATAGTCACGCCTTTCTTTTTCAAGCTGTGTTGGTTCAGGTGAGATGTTAGGAACTTCAGCATGTGATGTTGGTGTATTCACCCGTTCTGCGGTTTCTTCAGTTGTGTCCGTTGCCTCAATTATAGAGGGGTCCACCTTTTCAGATTGCATGGTGTCCTGAAACTGAACTGTGGCTTGCTCAGATTCAGTTTGAGTAGCGTCCTCTGCTTCTATTGATGCTTGGTGGGCTTCCATTTCTACTGTATGTAAATCTTCTGTTGGATGGACTTCAGTGGACACATTCGCTAAATAATATTATGCTCAGGTAGTTCCTCAATAAACAGTGTTCTTCTCTTAGCTGATAACAGAGAGGACAAATCATCATCATCACCATTTATTTATATAGCGCCACTGATTCCGCAGCGTTGTACAGACTCACTCACATCAGTCCCTGCCCCCATTGGAGCTTACAGTCTAAATTCCCTAACATACACACACAGACAGACAGACTAGGGTCAATTTTGATAGCAGCCAATTAACCTACTAGTATGTTTTTGGAGCGTGGGAGGAAACCGGAGCACCAGGAGGAAACTCACGCAAACACGGGGAGAACATGCAAACTCCACACAGATAAGGCCACGGTCGGGAATAGAACTCATGACCCCTGTGCTGGGAGGCTGAAGTGCTAACCACTTAGCCAACGTGCTGCCCAAATGGTAAACTATTAATTTCAATTTGTGGCAGGACATGTGAAAACATTACAGGTTTAACGGTAGTATGTACTAAATTTTAATACCTTGCACAGAGTAAACTGAGGAAGCTGACGATTCTTCGTGTGCAAAGACTTCACGGTTTTCTTCTGAGTCATGGACAGACTCCTCAATTAACCCTGAAGTTGGGGTATCTGAAATTATAACTTAGTTCAGTTCATCGCGCAACTTCTCCTGCCTTTTCTTCCAGTCGACCTTGTGTCTCTTCTTACCATCAGGCAGTTGGGAGGTCTTTGCAATCTTCGCCTTGGTACTACTCCGGCAATCATGAAACCGCTTCTTACAAGTCTCCTCATTGCGAGGGATGCCACGGACCGCAGACACAGCTTTGTCGATGGAACGCCAGATCTTCCTTCTGACATGGTGGATGGTTTTCATACCCTCTTTGCCAAGGATCTTGTCCTTGAATCGCAAAACCTAAAAAAAAAAGAAATATCAGTATTTTTTAAAACTTTCTTTTTCAAATGTAGCATTATACATTATAACACAACACTTATCTTCAGTGTTACATTGTGGGTGACACTTAAGGTATTTTATGGCAGGGGGGGCGGAATTTAAGTACATTTAAAAAGATAGTTGTATTTACAAATGTACATGTATACAAACAGTCAAGATTAGCTAGATAGACATGGGGTGAATTGATACTTGACTGAACAGATTACAGATAGAAAACAGCCCTATTGTAAGCAGTGTAACAGCCATAAAATTAGTGTGCACAGCTCTAATTTAGACAGAAAAGATACAAAAGATGCAGGTCATCTCAAGAGCTTTTGTTTGAAGTAATTGTTTCTAATACAAATTCCATTAAATGTTAACCCCCCCATAAAATAATTTTATTTATATATATATATATATATATATATATATATATATATATATATATATATATATATATATATTATACTATGCTATTCATACCATGTTTTTAGCTATGGTGAAATTAAACAACATGATGTAAAAATAAAAAATATTAAAAGGGAGGATTTTTAGTGGTTTGTGTATTTAAAATGTGTAGGGCCAATATTTAGTAGCAGTCAAATTAATAATAAAATACATTGGGGGGGGGGATATTAGTATTTAAGGCGTATTTGGGTGTGGCTCACAAGCCAGCCCATGCTACATGTAAGCCCCTATACCTTGGAGGTGAGTGCATCTGGTTGTAACATCATTTTAATGGGGTTCAAAGTATATAGAAATATAAGTTGCTTTTACAGTGTACATGGATGGAAAACGATAATTAAAGTAAACATATGTGAGCATTAATACCGAGGTGTTTTCAAGTGTACATTTTGCAAGAAAATTATTACTATTACAGGTGACTGTTTATATGAACATTTACATTGGGCCTGAGGGGTTAGGGGAATAAAGGAAAATATCACTTTTTTACCTGAGAAACCAAGACTTTATTTTCAGGCTCGCTAAACCGTGGGCCGCGATTTAAAGTGCTGGGCCCCTCGTCACCGTCATCATCCTCGCTTGATTCCTGGTCCCCCATGTCCTGTTCCTCTTATGCCTCTGGAATGGCAGATGTTGATGGAGCTGGTACGGGTTCGGGACTCTGACCCACTGCTTCCTCTTCACTTGAGTCTTGAAGTCGTCGGTCTTCCTCGGCCTTGTCCTGTGAAGAAATACACCTCCTACGATCCCTAAACATACTGTGAGATTAGAGAAGTACAGAAGAAAAAAGTATTTGTGCTTTTAAAAAAGCAGTTTTTTATCCGTAATTCGATGGCGAATGAACTGCTATACAAACTCTGCACCACTGGTAAAGGAATTCTGGAACCAGTAACCGGGTCAGCAAAGCCAGATCCACCACAACAACCAGCAAGCTCATCAGAATCGTAAAAAAAGTGGCAGCGTGCATTTTCGCACTCAAGATTTTTATAGCAGGGGTTTCGAGGCGCGAAATGTATCAATTTTCTGCTAATCATTTTCATTTGATAGCATAATATTAATATATTCATATTTCTGTGACATCATCAGTGTATTAGGAGTTTAAGTTACTATTTTTTTTTTTTTAACAACCGTGACTTTATTGACAAGACCATTGCAATGGCTTGTTTCAGTACCTGTTCTTTTATTTGAACAACTATGACTTTATTAACAAGACAATTTTAATGGCGTGTTGTGTTTAATGGACGGTTTCATTGATAATTGTGTTTTGACACCAGTAAATATAAATGAGCATCAAATAAATAGTATTGACATATGTAAATCATGGGTGCGTTTTTGTTTGTTAACTATCAGCATAGTGTTCAACCATTTGCGTGTGTGGATATTTTACATTTTAAAATATTATACATGTGTTTATTAATGTATGTAATGTTTTGGTTGATGTTTAATTTATTTGTGTCAATATTTATGTATGTCGTGTTCATTGATATTTCTTTATGTAGGGATCGGAATTAGGTAAGTCGTGATTTCTATAAGTAGGTGTTATTCCGGATTGTTCATTAATTTGGTCGTGTTCATACATATTTTGGTTTTTCTGTAGTTATTTGGGTGTGTTCGCAATTATTTAGGTCGTGATTTGTTTTGATAGCTGTTTTAATATTATCGTGTTTTATTTGTGTAAGTATGTTTTGATATAGATTTTTTGAATGTGTCATGATTAAATATGTCGTGATTGTCATTTGGTAATTGTTTTAAAGTCATTATTTTTGTACTGTCTTAATTTAGTTGGTCGGGTTATGAATCACGTCTAAATATTAACGCTCGCTATTTTCGTGTCTGAATTATTGTAGTTGTGTTAATCAGCGTAGGGAATGTGACTACCACCAAACTATATATTTGATGTATAGATAGATAGCTAGATAGATAGATAGATATTACAAGGATTGCTGCTTTATCAAACCAGGACTAAGTACCAATGTGGTTTATAATCCATTTTTTATACACTTAACCTTTGGTTCATTTAGGAAGGGAAACAGACAGAAGCAATCATTGTATGAGAAATCATTTGCATTAAAAAAGATTCCCAGAGAAATGCTTTTGATCAGTAAGGTTTCATATATATCCCAGGTATAATATAATTAATATGCATTTTTCAGTGGGTAGAGGTTAAAAAATCTAATAATCTGCTCATCAGTAGTGTAAAATGTACATAGAACATTTTGAGGTTCTGGATGGTACAAGTTTGTAAGGGCAGTTTCTGCAAGGAGTAAGTATAATTTTACACTTCATGATAAACTTTTACATATAGATCTTTATAAATAAATATATCCTTAACTAATACTATACTTAACTAATGTATCTATATTTAGACAAAAGAATCTCTGCTTAAAATTCTGAACGACACTGCAGAGTATGATTACATAAATTTCATAGAGTTTGACAATGAGATTAAAGTGTGGAAAGATTCTTTAGTGAAAGCGACTCCAGAGAACATTGAAGAGGCCAAAAAGTATGTCAACTCTATCAAGTCTCGTGGCCGTAAGTAACTTTATCAGTTAATAAAATTATTTCCTTATACATAAACTGCGTAACCTGGATGTGTTTCACTTTCTTAACCATAACCTCCTAAGACATATAGCACTTACTTAACTTATCTAAAGAATAACAATACTGAGACTTATGAAAGTGGCTAAAGAAGGTCACAGTTTATTGATAAATTAATTGAATAGATGGCAGTGAAAGTGCACTGTAAGCCAGCTAAATCAAACTGATATTTGGAACCAAGCGTGGATGGCTAACGGCCTACTCCACATAACGGGACAAATCCTTACTGTCTGGCCAGCGCTAAATATGACATCAGAGTGACTACGCCCCCTCCCGACTACACTATGACTGCCCTCAGAAGCGGGTCAAGGGATCCTCACCAAAAAGGACCATGAGTCACTTTCCTTGAATGGGGTAGCACCTGCGGTCAATCAGCGATAACGCTGTAACGATCAGCCGCTGCCCACAGTGACTTCCTACCAACTGTGCCTGCTCTGTGGCGTAGGAAAAAAACAGGTTAAAACTCGCCCAACATGGGAGCAGGGCAATCCAAAAAGGGGCATGGGTGGGAGGGACCTCGAGAAGTGAATGAGAAAGGGCATGTGACATGCTAGGACTTATATAACAAAACTCCAGGCACTCCACTTCGTCACTCATTGGTCAGCCTGGGATGTGGAAATTTAACTCCTGCAGGTAAAGTTAACTTCACTTACATTACCCATGTATGCGTTTAAATACTTTTGTCCATATGGGACTCTATTTTCATAGCCACTGTTGATTAGTCTAGGAGGTTTATCACAAGACATTTGTAAGTTATTTCATCTCTGTATAATAAAGTATATTTATATTTCTTTGTCCGTTTGACATAGGCATGGAAGTCTGATTCTCATATTAAGGGGATAATATACTGGGGAATGTATATGCCATATTTGCTGCAAAGGCACAGTATATAATATTGGTCTACATTGTGCACCCTGCATGCTCACATTTCACTGGCCAAAGTCCCTCACTTCATTGTTGTAGTTTGCTATTGCCAGAAACTGTAGTAGGAATAACCACAGTAGCCCTTCATCTTCTTTTACAATATTATCTTTGTCAACAGCTACATCAAGAATTCTGGCTCTCAGATCCCTACTCACATATGATTACAAACTGTAACTGACCTCTGATCACATATGATGTCCTGCTCTGGCTCCCACACCTCTGATCACATACAACGACTTGCTATGGCTCCCTGACCTCTGATCAAATATGATTATCTGCTGTGACACCTGACCTTTGATCACATATGACTACCTGCTGAACTAACAAGTGATTATCCTTTAAATGTTCTCTGAAATCCCACTACTTTAATAGAGTCTACCATACTTCCACCTATACTATTCACACTGGTACACTGGGCCTGATTTAGAGTCGGACGCAAGTCCTTCTGATCAGCGCAATAAGCACTTTTGGCCAAAGATCCATCTCAGTTTGCACTCCGACTGAGATGGATCTCCCCGTTGCACCTTTCTGCGTTTAGATAGGTGGAACAGGGAAGGTAGTGGGCGAGCCTAGCAATGTAAAGTTGTGTTCATGCACTTTACATGCTATTTTGAGTTGAAAGCAACCGCAAATAGGTCTCTAGGAGATGTATCTTTTGCGGGTGCTTTCAACTGGCACAAGAGACCTTGGTGTATTAAAAAATATTTAAAAGTGTGCACCTCCTCCCAAACAGCATAACCAACCCTTGTGCTATGTGTGTGTGGGGGGGGAGGCACACATTTTCTTTTTTTTCCATTATTTTTCTTTATTTAATTATCTGCTTTACAGGGCGCTGTCCATGATACACTTGCGCACCGGCCCATAAGGCCGATAAAGAAGCATGCTTGTGCAATTTGCACAGTATTCTAAGTCGCACGGATTTACAGATCCATGCCACTTTAAATACTGTGTAAATTATGGGATGCAATTTACACTTACAATTTCAGTGTAAATTGTGTCCAACTCTAAATTAGGTCCCAAATCTCCACTCTTAGACACACTCACTCCTCTTGTATGTGTTCTGCCATTTTATCACTAACATGGTCGTTCTCTTCTTTTGTCTTCATGTCTGCCTATATTTTTACTACCTTTGTATGCGCCTATTTTGTGTATGCTCTGCTTTCGCCCACTGTCCAGCGCTATATAGCACTGTGGTGTCTTACAAATCAACAACAGCAATTAAAAAAAACAAAAGAATAATAATAATAAAAATAATAATACACTATCCTGCCACCCTTTACTGACACTTTGCTACTACCCAGTGGCAGAACTACCGTGGGTGCAGGGGTGAGGCTGCTACAGGGCCCGAATGTGAGGGGGGCAGAGCAATGCTGGTGTCTCCACTCCAAAGCCCCAATGGGAGATCCCCTGAACCCTTGGAACCCCCACATCAACCCCCTGTGTGCCTCAGAAGAGGCATCCTGTCTGCTGTTTTTAGCACAGAGAGTGAGCCCAAGAGGTTACTGCAGCATTGCCAGGCCAATTGCACTAGCTATATAATGCTAACACCCCACACTATCATTAAAACTTTTCAATGCTTCTGCATAAGCTACACTGCCATTCCCAGACATTAATTCTATTTTGCAACCTACAGTACACATTACAGGCACTATATGTATAAAACATAAGTTTTCCTCAAATGACAAGCTGCTTAATTACTACTGAGGAAGAAGTGACTTTCAAATTTCTATTTTAATAATTATTTATACAATTTATAACTTCACTGTTGTCTGTGTATCATATGTTCCATTGCATACAGAAGCTAAGATAAACACACACAAAAATGTTTTAGTTTTACACTATTATTGCACACATATAAATACACAGTCATATTGGACACATATTTACATGGACTCACATAATTGAAACATGCACTTGTATCAACAGGAAAGACCTGGGGGTGACCTTCAAGTTTGGAATGCATTATCCTATATACTGTATAAGTAGATATGTACATTTGAAATAACCAGTATTTGTAACTAATTATTGAAACATGTTGTTTTATTCTAGTCACAAACATTAATGATCCTCTACTGAAGGCTGTTGAGCTATTGAATAAAGCTCATGAATCTAAACAGGTTTCTGAAAGAAGCGTTTCCTTAATTATCCTGCTGACTGATGGTGAAGCCAACACAGGTATGTCTAAATACTGTAGTGCTTTTTCTAATTCAATACTGTTTTAAATTAAGAACAGTGTCTAATCTTTCTTTTTACCAATATCTGTTTATGGCTGGACAGCTATATCTTGACGATGTGGACATGGACACTAGTTCAATAACTAGCAACTTTTATTACCTACTTCTAAAATATAATTTCCAAAGAGACTTCTTCCAAGACATGTTCTGTTTCCAGCTTCTAATTAGATGTCCTCATACAAAGATGCAAAATGCCTTTTAAACTATTTATTGATTGGCCTGCACCACCACTTTTTACATGGGTAGTTTATTAAACCAATGTTAGCCATGCAATAAAGCAATGGTGAGTAGCAATCAACAACAAATTAGAGCCTTGCATCAATCAGCAAAGAGCAGACGGAATGTTGAGAAATGGCACAGGTAGTATGTAAACCCTAGGGCACAGCCTCTTACTCCATTGTGATGTTACTGCTGCCCAGCTGCAGAATTTGGACAGTGTGTGTAAAAAATAAATAAATAAATAAAGTAAAATAAAAAAAATAGCCACCAACCTAGTAAACCAATTGGTATAGTCAACTGGATACACTGACTACTATGTCAAATTAAAGTGTCCCAAACCAGTATCTTCCCTAGGGCCCCATGGAACCTCTCATCCAGCTTTGGTACAGCAGTTTTACTTTTGATAAAACAAGTGAGTGATTTTTTAAGCATTTGGTGACTGTATGCAATTTCTGAGCCAAAATTTGGAATGTAAATTTGTTGGTGGTGATGATCAGATATGGTTTGAAATTTTTTTGGACATTTAAGCACCTCCCAGTGAAAACCATGTATCGCCATATTTACTTTTTGGTTGTGAACCTCATTCTATGATTTTTTGAAATGTGCATTGTCTTGTTGACATTGATAATAAACTCTCTATAGGGGTTATTTATGAACCACAAAACGTTACTTTCATTTGCAAAATTCCATCCATTTATACATAAAATGGCATAGATCTGTGGGCCAAGATGATGTCTGTCGGAGTGCAACAAATTACTGGAAAAAGTGGGGGAGATTGGAGACATTCCCTACAGATCAAGATTCATAGATTAAGCACAGGTGCACCTTCTTTTGCACCCACATTCAAAACATTTTTCCCTTTCCTAGCCTCGCCTGGGCAGGGGGAGACATGTTCTTCTGTAAATTGATTAAATTTTTCAGCCACTTCGGAGATGATGATGATTGGTTCTCATACCTGTACTTCTAATGGGATCAATTTGTACTTTCCGTTTGAACTTATACAGAAAAGTGAATTTCTATTTTCACTTTGACCAAGGTAATAAATAGCTTCAAACACGCAAAGTGACATGAAGTAAAGCCAAAAAAGTTTAAATTAATGAATTTGGTGGAAGAAGGGGGATTTTGATGTACTGATTCCATCAAGCACATTTTCAGGTGCACTGCAAACCCATACAGCTAGATGGAAAATACCCACCCAGTGAGCAGTAAAAGCTTTATAATGCTACTGGACAATTATTTGTATATAGGGATTCTGTGTTTTAGTTTTACCTGCAAAAACGACATCAAGTGCTTTCCTGGCATTTTCGTCGAGTTTTTAGTTCAGTGATGCGGTGAAACTTGAAGAGGGCAGAACGATGACAAAACGGGTCCTAGAGGTTCAACACCTAATCTGGTTGAGCAGGTCCCTGGTTCAAACAATCCTCTCTGGCACTGATAGAGTACAACTACTCAATATCAGCACAAGTGCTCTCTTTCCAAATTGACCAGCATCAACAACCCCTCTCTCCTCAGGGTTTCCCTTTTTGCCCCTGCCTAAAATCACCCAATCCTTGCCCCTTTCCTTGGGCAACCCCCCGGGTCATTATTCATTTTCATTGGTAGTGGATGGAATCTGGGTGGGAACAGGGGTGGAGGTAGAATATGACCACAGCAATAGCCCACCTACTGTTTCCCTGCCATCAAGTCTGGTTTGGGACATGCTGGGACAATGGTCAGTTTTCAAAATCCCACCTCATGATCTTAGATAGAGTCCAGACCTACCTGTTCTTAACCACTTCCACTGCTTTGTGATGTCACAGGGTCCCCTGCTTTTTCATGCCTCCTCTGGGCTGCCTCCCCCTCTCTCTTTGTTCACCAAAACAATGCTGGATCTGAGCCCCAGGTGGCATTTAAAAACTGGGTGGACTGATGTCGCCCAAATGGCCCACTGACTGACAGACTCAATGCATTATTTCCACTGTGGGGCCCAGTTTCTACACAGTTGCATAAATTTGCATTGTAGTTGTGTGTTTTTAGATCTTGTGAATGTCTTTCCAATGTCATCTATGTATGCCCTTAACCCTTCTTGTGGATTCAGCTTCATTCTGTCTGCTGCTGAACAGACTTCAGCCATTAACCCTTTATGTGGATTCAGCTCCTTCTGCTACTTCAGTATTACTATCTGCTGCTGTACAGATTTCAGCTTTCAACCCCTTGTGTGGATTCAGCTATCTTCAGCATATCCCTCTGACTCACCTACTGGCAATTTGGGGTAGTGGGTTACTGCTTTGAGTCTTCCAACTTCTAGAGCCACCTCTGTGTCTCTGGGTACGGCTTACAATTCCAGGCTTGACACAGGTTGTGAGATCTGAGTTGCCCGAGGCCAGTTTCAGGCTTATCCAGTTCAGGAGGTAGCCCCCCCTGATAATCTATTGCCTGAGTTTTGAGCCTTCCCAATCCCAGTTTTGGTACTCTTGGGGATTACTGAGTCTCTGGCCGTGGGTTCAGTTTCTCTGTTCCTACGTCCATGTTCCAGTCCACCAGGTCCAGATTCCAGTTGTTTATTCCAGTACGGAGTCCAGTTCAGCATTTCTCCTCCTGTTATCTGGTAGACACAAATAGAGCACATCCTCCGTCTATGAGCAAGAGCTTCATCTGGCCTCCTAGTTTCCACTCCACCCCTGCCACAGCTAGTCCCAACAGGGCCATCTTTCCAGCTGGACACGATGGGCAGGTGCGCGGGTGCCCAGCGGACAAGTGGGCCAGAGGGAGTCCCAAAAAAAAAAGCAAAAATCAGTTGTGTGCTGGAGGTTGTGCTGTAGGCTTTACTCTCATGCAATCAGCACTTCATCCATCTGCCACTCTAAGAGAAGTCCCTTCTGCCAATAAAGAGGCAGTTTTCCACCATAGCCAGCTTTTCGCATGTTCTAGAGGCAGTGGATGGTACACATGTAGCCCTGGTCCCGTCAGGTGAGAATGTTTCTATTTATTTGAATAAAAAGCATTTCCACTCGATCAATGTCCAGGCTATATGTGACATACCTCTCCAGATTCGATGCCTTGGTGCTAGATGACTGGGGAGCAAACATGACTCCTTTGCATTCAGGCATATGGTGCAGATTGCAACAGAGGCAAGGAGATGTAAGGCCAAAAAAACAAATTAACTGTGTTCCCTTACCATTCCTTGACCTCAGTCACGGATCAACTAATTAGAGCCACGGCACTGACCTGCACTGTGTCGTCCGCCTAAATGTGTTGATTAGCTAGGTAGCTACCAGTTTGTATTATGCAGCCTATCCACAACCAACTCGATTATTACTTCCACCTCATGTTGGCTAAAGAGGAGGCATGTTATCATTTGATAATGGAACTCCAACAGCAATCCAAGATGCTGAACAATCTCAATAGCTTGAATCACAAAATGGCAAGACACAAGACTGGTCTCTCCAGATTATTATAGTGTCTGCAGAGGCGTTCTCTCCTGCTGCTAGTTGTGTGTTAACGCCTAGGCATTGTAACGCCCCAAATTGCCTGGTTACAGCTCACTTTTGTGATTGAATGACATGTGCTCCATCAAGGACAGGTGAGGGGAAATAAGCAATTTTAGATATGGCATAGAAGGGATCCGCGACTGACGAGCCTATGCCCACACATGGCTGGTCAGCCAATATTTGAGGATAATGTTGAAAAGTCTAATTTATTTGCAAACATGAAGGAGAGCAGCTTCACCAGTGTTGAGCTCCGTGCCCTCACAAGCACAATGGACAGAATACTGGGTCCTTCTCCTAGTACATTAGTAACAAGGAAAAATATGCAGCTATAGGGCTGCAAACCTTTGCCAGCACCACAGGAATGGCAGCAGGTGCTCCATCATCCAACTACAGCGACGATGAAGTGACCTACGCATTAGCTAATAATGAGGCTGAACAGAAGGTTTAATTTCACACTAATATATACTTATGATTATAGGTATATCTGACCCATTTAGTTTAAGACAAAGCTAGGAAGAAGGCTCAGGAGGAGACGGTCCTTTCCCCACCCTCCCACCAATCACTTTTGCCATTCACTGAACAAAACCTTCCCCCCCCCCCCCGCGACCAATCCCTTTCCCTACTACCAAATAATCCCTCTCCTCTCACCAATCACTCCCCCCCCCACCAAACCCTTACCCCATTCACTGAACAATCACTTTCCTCACCCCACGACCAATCCCTTCAGCCACCCTAGGATTCTGAGTTGGTAGGAAGGGACCACTTATTGTAATAAAGGTGTCCCAAACAGAGCCTCAACTGGAGGTAAAAGTGGAGGAGCCTGGAGGAAAGGGACATCCCAGGTCTCTGTAGAAGAAAATGATTGAATAATCTAGTATTATATTAAATATTTTGTTTTGCAGCATACAAGTGTAAGCTTTTTTTTTTACTAAATATGTCTTCCATTACTGTCTGACACCATGGACCTAATAAGTGTTTATTAAAAATATATAAATTGTGTGTATGTTTTTTTTATAAGTAAATAGTATTGTGATAGAGGGAGGGATATGTTCTATATGGGTTTTTAATGTCATAAAATATCATGTAATTACACCTTGGAACAGTCCAAGTTGATGTAGTAATGCATGATACCAAGGGTTAATATGAAGGGTTTGTATGACAATTATGTCAGGAGACAAGAGTGTATAAAGTAATAAGGTGAATGAGGGTAAGGGCGGTATTGCACCCTTGTGTGTTCTTCTGTCAGTTGTTAATACATATACATGTAGTGCATAGAGGTACGTCAGCTCAAAAATCAGATGGTGGAGCAAATAGAAATGCACCAGTATGTATGTTTGATTTTATGTCACGAACGTGAGTTGCTCCCGTATTCATCAAGGAACATATTGCCTACATACACTGGACCTTGACTACGGACATGCTTATGCCTGATGTACTTTTTAAAAAAATGCACATTATGTTTGTTTTGTGTTCCTTGATGGATCAGGCCCTAGATCTAAAGATTTCCTCATCTCTGACGAAACCCCCCAGGCATATGGAGAAATGTGTTAGGCTGTGTGAACATCTGTTTACAATAGCCAACTGAGAATATACATTTGGGAAATCTTAGAGAATCTGGGGGAATGAGAGACATCCCCCACTTTCATACAAGAAGGAAGAATTTGAAACTAGTTACATGCTAGTTTTACCAGCTGTATGGGTCATTGTTTTCCAAAAATTGCAACTTATACACACAAGACATGTATTTTGCAGGTGATTGTTGATCTTTGAGTACATGGAAAAATTAGCATGTTAAATACAAATTATACACAATACGTAATCAATATTTTTGGGGGCCGGCAAATCTTTAGCATTATACGCATTATTGTTTTCTGTGCATAAATGATTAGGTAATGTTAGGTCTCCTTCTCAAATAATGTATTCACCAATCCCACCAAAATAGATTTCTGTGTTCAGTTGGGAAAGTGTGTGCATTTAAAAAAAAAAAAAAATCAAAAATTTTGTACAACTATTGATTCTCCAACATAAGTCTTAATAATTTCTCACTATAAAAGTATAAAGTATTTGGATAAGCATTGCTTGACAATACTCGAGCATTAGTTAAATTTGCTCATTTTACATTTGTGGCCTGGGTCATACAGTGTTGCAATCAAATTGTTTCCTCTTTGTGTAATGCTTTTAATGCCCTTGTCATGTTATAAACATTTTGTAAGCATATTGGCCTGTTTGACAATGATGTTGCATTCAACTTTTTCCCCAATAAAAACATTTTCAAAGTAGTATTCAGATGTTAAGGAAACCAGCACAGGTGCAGCAACAGTTCTTAAGCCTAAGAAAATGTCTAAGTATATTATACTCTCTATAAATGTGTTGTGTACTCTATGTCAACTTTTTAAATAATATATATTTGTTCTTAAGATTATCCGTCATACAATGGAATAGAACTAAGATACTTAAAATATCTTTTCCACTCTAAGGTGAATCTAACCCTACAAGAATCCAGGAGAATGTAAAGAAAGCCATTCAAGGGAAATATACCCTGTACTCTCTTGGATTTGGCCATGGAGTTGATTATGCTTTTCTAGAGAAGTTGGCCTTGGAAAATTCAGGGATTGCTCGACGCATTTACGAAGACTCAGATGCAGCCTTGCAGTTAGAGGTAAGCTCTTGATAATTTTTATATTTATCTATAGACTCCTTTTTTTGTATATGTTTACAAGTGTGTACTGTGGGTACATTGTTATATATTATGTACTGAGACCAGGGCCGTAACTAGGGCTGTGCGACAGGGGCGACCGCCCAGGGCGCAACGCTGAAGAGGGGCGCAATTTAGCAATATTTTAGGTTCATTTGGTTAAAATTGAGGGCTAGGGGGGCGGCATTTGTCTTTCTCGCCCCAGGCGCTAGATTTCTAAGTTACGGCTCTGACTGAGACTACACCCTCATTTTTGCTTTTTAATGGTGTATCTGAGCAGACACTTGCACGACATGCAAATAACTGCGATTAAGGTACAGTCCCAATTTATTTTATTTTTTTCATTTCTCTATTACATTTGTTGATGTATGCATAGTAACATGCTTCCCATGTAAATTGCACCTAGATGGTACCAATGATCACATCTTGCAAGCTGGGCATAACTATTTTTGCCTTAGGAAACTCCACAACCATAATCAGGCACAGATAATTAAATGTGCACTCTCCAAACCTTGCTTTTGTGTTGCAAGTGAGGGAGACAAGACTAGTAGTGAGAAGGTGGAAAAACCCAGGGTATAAAAGGATAATAGTTAATATCAGATACCGACTATGGTACAGAGATAAACACAAAGGGCCTGATGCAGTGTTGTTCTCAAAATTGTTAATAAATTATGCTACAAAACAGCACACGCAAAAATAGCATATTTCTGTCTATATTTAGAGCTGTAAGATAACGAGATGTGTCTGGCTGCTCATTGGCAGCAAATGCACCTGGTTTACGTCATCATCATCTGTTCTTGTATGGCAGGTGCAAAATATACACACGTCTTCTTTGTAGGATATGTATCCATTCTGTTTGTGAGCATGTACAGTGTGAATTTGCACAATTTACGCTATGCAAACTGGCATAGGTTAAATTCAGCTTCAGGCTGAATATGGAAAATTAACAAGACAGGTGAAAACTAGACAAGGAGTAATGTAGAAGATATCACAAGACATGAATACAGATCACTATGGGATTGCAGCTTATCGTACTTAGATAGTTAGCATTGTAGCTATATTATATCAAGTAGTGGCCATATATTTGCTTTAGTTATATAACATTTCCATTCGGGCTATTGCAGGGAGGAATATTCTCTTTTGGTTTCTGAAGGGATAAACAACAGATGTGGAGGTGTTTGTATTTAACTACATTTTATATGGAAAATGCAACTTCAACATTTATATCAAAACGTACATTGACAATACTGTTGTGTATATGAGAAGTCATTACATTATTAGACATGTATAAAAATAGCAATTAGTAGTAACTACTACTAATGTTGTCAAACCACATGTCTATTTTATCATGGGAAGTATGTACACATGTTTGTATGATTTTTATATATATATATATATATATATATATATATATATATATATATATATATATAGATAGATAGATATATAATGACTTGAGCAACTTATATTATTTTTGAGCTGGCTGCATCTTTAAATTCATATATCTCAACAAATGTTCATAAACATGCTTTTGTTGGTGTGCACCTTTTCCTATGTACGCTTGGTGTGCAAATGTTTCCAACTCTTTATAAACACTTATGGGCCTGAGTCATTAAGGAGAGCAAAGCTTAAAAAAGGAGTAACATTGGAGTAACAAGACCATGTTGCATTGTGCATTGGAGGGGGAGGTAAATTTAAAATGTGGGGTTAGAATTATAGCTGAGGTAGGGCATGTCCTAGGTCAACTTTAAATTTCAGTGTAAAAATAAAGCTAGCAAGTATTTGTCTGTTAGATGTAAAAACAGCCAGTATTTAACTTATCTGCAAAGTAATAAACTAATGTATTGTAACATGGTTTGTCCCAGAGAACATTTACTCCTTTTTTTGCCTTACTTTCCTTAATGACTCAGGCCCTTATATGCATACTTACCTACTTTCTTCAGCTCCCTTCCGGGAGCCAGCCAGTGGAGGGGGGCGTGAAGGGGCGGGGTGGCCGAAATCGCGTCATTTCGGCCCCGCCCCCTGTGACGTCATGACGCAAATTGCGTCATTTGACAGCGGGGGCGGGGCCAAACGCCGCGATTCACCGGGAATCGCGGCGTTTGGGATCTAATTCTGCCCACTTCACTAGGAAGTGGGGCACTTCCTAGTGAAGTGGGCAGAATTCGGGAGATTGCCACACTCGCCCGGGAGTCCGGGAGACTCTCACAAAATGCGGGAGTCTCCCGGACATTCCGGGAGAGTTGGCAAGTATGCTTATATGTTTATCTTTGAACTTTAGTATGTTTCAATTTTGTTATGTGACTTATGTGTTATGTGATTTGTTTGGATGTTTAGTGAACTTTGATCAAAGAGTTTTATACACCAAGAACTATCACTAGGAAACAGATAAAAAAACATTTTTTTTTACAGTTTCATCCAGCACTTAAATGTGGCCTACCTTACTTGCAGCTTGTTGGAGTTGTTGGTTTGACCTATGATACTGTAAAGTTACCATATGCTCTTGAAGAAACAAACAATTGATTTATTTTTAAGGGCTAGGATATATGTCATACCTACCAACTGTAACAATTTTGGTGGGATGTCCCGATTCACCCCAGAATGTTTTTTTTACCAAATATAGCCATTTGTGGACAATGTTTCACAGTGGCTTAGTACTTAGCACTTTTGCCTCACAGCACTGGGGTCAGGAGTTCAATTCCCGACCATGGCCCTATCTGTGTAGAGTTTGTATGTTCTCTCCGTGTTTGCATGGGTTTTTTCCAGGTGCTCCAGTTTCCTCCCACACTCCAAAGACATACAAGTAGGTTAATTGGCTGCTATTAAATTGCACTTAGGTCTCTGTGTGTATGTTAGGGGATTTAGATTGTAAGCTCCAATGAGGCAGGGTCTGATGTGAATGAGTACAGCGCTGCGGAATTAGTGGCGAATGTTTGGGTGTGACTGGGTGGACTTTACATGGGGCGGAGGCAGGGCTTATTTTGTCCTGCTTTCGGGATTCTGAATTTTGGGAACTTTGTATACATGAAGTTCATGAAGTATTTTTGTGTTCGCCTGTAAAAAGGTTTATGTTGGTAAAACTAAACTTATGGTTAAGAAACATATTTGTCTACATCATTTGTTCATCAAAAAGCTCTACATAGCTCTGATATGACTTTGGATAGGTCCACTTCCCTGGTGGCTCATCACTTTGCAGGGCATAAAATTTTACATTTAAAATGTTTGCCAATAACACTAGTTTGCAGGAATTATGACCTGCAAGCTATATTTGTTCTAGGCAATAGGACTGCTAAAGCTCAAAGGTCATGTGAACGGTCACATGGGTAGGGCCATGCCCTCTAGTGGTTACATATTTGAAAGCTTGCTGCTGGCAATCCAAGCCTATACATTATTTTCATATATCAAGGAAGGAACAAAGATAGTAATCATGTGTGCAGGGAAAAACACACTATTTTTTTTTAATCCTTTGTAAATGTTTGTAAACTGTAACTCATGAAGTTAAAGGATACATACAGGCACTCTGTCCAATTGAAAGAATCAACCAGACATATATGCATGAAAAACAAATCTTATCCTTCCTTGACAAAACGTAACTATTCTGCTTAAGGAATTTGATCTGTGGAACTCGTGGGTATATTAACTTTCGATGTTGGAACTAAGACTGTAATGATTAAAAAATGTCACTTTGAGTCTTTAGTCATGGTTTTCTGAGTATTCTTATGGCCCCTTGTTGCGCGCAGTGGGAATAACTGAAAAAACAATATTACATGTTGTCACCCATTACTCCAGAGGAAACCACAGACCTAGCAATAGATGTATTGGTGGGCAGCCTAGGAGCTGTTGCTTGGTGGCAGTCCTATTCAGGGCCAGATTAACCCGGGGCATTCTGGGCTAGAGCCTAGGGGCTTCGGGCATCTGGGGGGCCCTTGAAACTATTTTATCTTGATTTGATTTTTTTCTATGTACTACCTGCATCCCCGCCCCTGGCTCAGACTGTCAGGTCATGGAGAATGGTAGGTAACAGCAAATGTTATGCCTGCTGTCACTCTAGTGCTTCTGCTGTGAACAGTAATCTCCTTACTGTGGAGATCTCCTGAGAGTGAAACTATGAGACAGTCATAGTCTCACTCTCATGAGATCTCCTCAGTAAGGATCTTACCGCACACCACAGAAACACTACAGGGAGTGACCAAATAACGCCTACTGCAGCCTTCAGTGAAGAAAGGATGGATCTGGACCACAAGAAATAGGAGGTAAGCGCTCTGGGGTGGGGGGAGTACAGGAGGAACGGAGCAGAGCTATTATATTATGCTGTATAATAAGTACCCTTAGCCTCAATTCACTTAATCCAGCCCTGGTACTATTACTATTATTATTATTATTATTATTATTATTATTATTATTATTAGAACAAATCCAGTTTGCAGGTCATACATTCCTGCAAACTAGTATTTTATTCATCGGAAGGTGTGGCCGTCCCAAGTACACATCTTGAAATGGTCTCCAGCGCTGGGAGGGTTAATACCTGGCGGTGTAGGGGATAAAGCACTGGCCATAGGCGCCACGGGCCTAAGAGAGTTTTTGAATGTATGTTTCAAAATAAAAAATTTTTTTTACATGTGTGCTGTGGAGCTGGGGAAGGCATACCCAATGCCAAAGCAAGGAATGGGTTAAATTCCAGCACTAGGTACCGGAGAGTGTAGGGACACCTACTTAGGTGTATTAAGTATATTTTAATAAAATAAAAGTAAAAATGTATATAAATAAATGAATGTGCATAGGCACTGCTGCTCCTTAGTTAACCGGCGTTCAGCAAGGGCTAACACCGGCACTAGGCGCCGGGAGGGCAGAAATGTACATGTGTATATAGTAAAAGAAATGCAGTTATCTGGTGCTGAGGCTGCAGGAGCAGCCCTGATTCCCCTTTACCCCCTAGTAGCCAGTTTCAGTGACTGTCGTAGATACTTCCACAGCAGCCTCCTGGATGCAAGTAGATCCAGGAGGTGCAGCTCCTCCTGGGGGACCCAGGAGGCTAAGCCGCATAGCTAAGCTCAAAGATCTTCAGCTAGCAACAGGGCAGGGACTGCTGCTCTGGGATCTGGATGTTCTTCCCTTGTTTTATTTTTAGCCAGGAGTAAGTACCAAAGACTGTCCCTGGAGGTAATTTTCAGCGGGAGATTTAAAAGATAAATCTCTCGCCCCAGACAGGAAGGCACCAGGGAGGAGCATTAGATGAGCCCCTCTCTCCCTGGCAGCTCGTGGACAGGGGGAATGTACACTTCCCCCTGCCACCAGCTTCTATAAAAAAAGGTGTTAATCTCTCTGGGCTGATACATGGGCAGGCTGCATAAATCAGGCCAGATTGGTTAAAGGGACAGGGGGCTGGATTGCCTCCTGCCATGGTAAATCTCAAAAACTGTATAAAAAGATCACTGGTTTACATTGAAATGTATTATTGTTCCATCTGACTTTCTGATAACTGGTACCTTTAACCAGTGTGATCTGTACTTGTCAGGACACTTGAGCAAAATAAACATCACTTGCTTCAATACCTGCTTGACAACTTCTTCCCTGCTGTAATTTCCTGTGACCTACAGATTAGATCTAACTCTAATCCATTTCCGACTGTGCTGAAGTTTGGACCCAGCTCCTAGTACCACCACTCTGCCCGCTACCCAGCAGCTCTGGTCAGTGTGATAGGCCAGGGGGGATCGATCCACAGCAACCATGATCTATAGGAAGAGGTCCGGAGTACCAGCCCAGGTGCGCCAGCAAGCGGGTACACTAGCATCGACAGTTAGCCAGAAGGAATGCGGTTCCGGAAGCTGTTAAGTAGTCCAGTGGTGGCAACAGCTTAAGCCCCTCCTACTGCGGTTAGAGGGTGCAATTGGGATAAAGAAAGGGAACGGTGTCAAAGTAAGCCCAGCTGGATCCCAGCAACAACAGACAGGGTGGCAAGGGTGGTCCATCCTGTCACAGGAGGCTTGCCACTTAGTAACAGCTGGTAGGTACACTGCCACGTCCCTGCTTCCAGCAACGAGTGGCCTCTTAACTAATTAGTGTGTCCTTTCAAAATAATATGGTATCCACCTGGAGTCTGGGTCAACCAATACTGCAATTTTAGCTGTAAGAGCTAATGTCAATCAGATTTATACTACTAGAGAGTGCAGAACCATAAGATTTAATTGTAGACAAGCTAGGCTTGCATCATATTTATTGGCTATAAAGTCCGAATCTAAATGCTGAACGGAAGAAATGTGTTCCGAGTTCACTTGAGCATGTCAAAGATCAAATTCTCTGATTGTTATGTAGCCCTAGTGCGAGGACTCAGGGATGCATTAAATCAACACCTTTGTGGGTGACGCTAACACTAAATCTGTTAGCAATCTAGTAATGTTGCCATCCACATGCAATTAAAGTAGTGTCCCCAGCAGATCTAGGGTGCCCTAGAAGCAGTACTTGAGGAACTTAAAGGTGGGACCCTTGCGGAACTGACTGATCAAGGAAAGCAGACTCTCAATGGCCATACTGGGTATACAAGAACTCTCTGCAATACCCACTCCTATCTAATTTTGTGTAGGACTTTTAGAAAAAAGCTGGTGGGGGAAAGGCATAGGGATGCATCAGGTCCATCCATTTTCCACACTTGCTTCCACTATATTCTCTACAGAATTCAAGGGACTTGTGAATTGGAAGGGTTGGGGAAAATGATCAAATCTGGACTTCTGAAGGTATGTACAATCTATCTTTTTAATTCCATTATGGGAAATTCGGTATTAAGGTCATGAGTGTCACATTTTGTTTGAATGGGATAACCTTGAAGGTAAGGAAAGGATTTTTAGGTAATGATGAGTAATTTGAATTGGATTCTAGAGGACACAGGGAGCCAGTGTATGAATTTCAAGGACTGAGAAGTAGGGCTGGACATTGAACTGTGCTTGGTTGACAAGTAGGTGCTTGTTGAAATAAAAGGCATAAATTAGCCTCCGTATTCAGCTAATACCTTACACAATTCCTTTTCTATTTTTCTTCTAAACTACTGCTCATCTTTATGGCTTCAAGTACTGAGAGTAGGGAGGGGGGGCAAGGGTACTGTCTTACATGTGGTGATTTTATGTGTGTAAAGCTTTTTATTACATTGAAATGCATTTCTCCAAAGTGCAATAAGGAATGCAAATATAGAGGAGCAAATGGTTCCCATTAAAAGTATAAGTTTTACAAAGATGGTCAGGTCTTCGCACTGCAAGGAACAACCCAAACAATGCCCCTCTCCATCCATTTATCTTATTTTTATAACCTTACTCTGCAGAAGAAAATCTAATTTCCGCACTGCTCAAAAAAATAGGGACATGGTGAACCTACTCCACACTTTGCTGGTAAAACCTTCATTGCACCCCACCATTCCCCTCTGCTTGTGCAAACATCTGTTCCTCTACAAAAACCACCAAAGACCTCCTATATCTTGCCCTTAAACAAATATATTAGTGGGAGGTCTGCATAAATTGTTGTACTCATTGTATAACACAGATGCAATAAATCAACCAATACTATTTTTCATTTGTTTTTTTTGTTCTTTTTGGACCTTAGGGATTTTATAGGGAAATTGCAAACCCAACATTGCTAGATATTGAGATGCAGTATCCAGAGAATGCCATAAGTGACCTCACTCAGAACAACTTCAAACATTATTTTGAAGGTGAAGAAATTGTGGTTGCTGGACGCTTAATCGACAATGACTTGAACTCATTTATTGTAGATGTAAAGGCAGAAGGGGTAAGTACAAATTGTGTGCTGTATTTGGCAGAAAACACACTCCTGTCGATAAGTGACTAGATATACAACAGAACAATAGTGTACATATATCAATTTCCCTCCTTGATTAATGTAATATTTTATGCTGTACAAAAGAGCCAAAAGACTGGCACTCAAAATAGGTTTAGTTCCTGGGCATGCGCAGAACTATTTCAAGAAAGATACACTTTAGAAACGGACTAATGTCCAAACATCAATCAGGCCCTCAGTCTGCAAACACATCCATAACTCTACATAAGGCCCTATGACCATTCTGTAAATTACCAACAGATTGCAGATGTGTACATAGAACCAGCATTGCAAATCTGTTTGATTTACAAAATTCTGACACTAAAATACATCAGCTCTGTTGCGTCCTTAAGTATGTGTCATGCTAGTAGTAAAAATTCTATACAAAGATCACTGTAATTTAGTGAGATGATTGATCAGTGGTTCAGTGGACCAGTGGTCGAAGTAGGGGTGTGTACAGTGGTATGCCATACCGCCACCCTCTCCTACTTCCTTCATTGTAAAACTATCAAATTCCATTCACTTACATTCTCATAACATTTTTCATACCGCCACTTCTAAATTTCTATACTGCCACTTTTAAATTTCCAATTTGACCACTGTGTATGAACATATCACGTGTTCCAAGCACATTGAGGTAGTATGACCAGGAGAATCTATGCACATTGTAGGAATTCATCTAAGTGTGAGGACAGGCATAGAATATACACTACAGCATTCCACTGTATAACTTTGCACACCACTGACCTTCATGGATGTGTTCCTTGCTATTTAATTTTCTTGTTTGAACAGGCTGATAAATCCCTGAAATATACTGAAAATGTTCAGCTCCAAGAAAAGGACGATGTGCAAAAGCAGCAAGAGTATATTTTTGGGGACTTCACAGAGAGACTATGGGCTTACCTCACTATACAGCAATTGCTGGAGAAACGGTATGTAAATCAATTAAGTACTGCAGATTGGCGCTGATGCTGAGTTGGGCGTACACTTGTTTGTTTAGCATAAAATATGATTTTTTTGTACAGTGCATATGCGCAAAAATGTTGTACACTTACATGCATATCGTGGCTTATTTGCATTTCACAATTGCACCTCCTTAAGACTGAAGACTCAGAATGGGGAAGGGAATGGACAGTCTACTGTAGGCAGAGTACAGTAAAGGTGATGTTGTGTAATTGCAAGTAAGGTGGACCCACACAGAGACTCATGTACTTTTGTCAGTAGCTGTATCATTTGCAGGTGCATTAGGACTTGTGTAAAAACACATTGATAATGATAACAGTCACCACCACTAGCTAGCCGCTTCTGAATGGATGATTGCAGATTCATCTCTGAAGCTGATAGTCAGGGCCTAATCAAGGCTTCAGGCCAAGCTAGGCTAATACATTCGTAGCACCCTTGGACATTCCATTACAGTTAAAAGGTGAAAAATAAATTGTCCTTATTTTAAAATCTGGCTTACTTTATTCCTACCACCAACATTGTTTAAGTTTGTGTGTTTTTTGAAATTTGTCTCCACGTGACTTTTTAAACAGGTTACAGCAATCTTTGTCACTCGTTTGGTTTTCATTAAAATCAGAACTGTATAGCAGAACGGAGGTGTGTAAGAGTGCTACTGGGTGTGAAGGTGGAAGGGAGAGGCTGTCGCACTTGGGGCTGCTGCTGTCCCTGTCTCTCCTACTCACACATCCTCAAGCAATGACCATTGCCATGGGAATATGTCAAGATTAAAACCTTACCACATCTTTCTATCATGTTTTATTTTTACTTTGGGGAACAAATATTCCCCTAAATTTCAAAATTAAGTTCAGCTTAGACCTCTCCCTGTCACACCTCCAAAGATCTTGCAGCACACAAAAGTTTTCACTTTGTGCTACTTTAATTCTTTAATATATATATATATATATATATATATATATATATGTATATATGTATATATATGTATGTATGTGTGTGTGTGTGTGTGTGTGTGTGTGTGTGAAGTACCCAGCGTGGCTCGGGTTTAAATCTTTCAACATTTTAAAAATAATTAGCAGATAGGATGTCATCCAAATCCATCCAGTGGATGGCCCAGAACAGGGTCCCTGTGTCAAAGTTCTGCCCAGCGTACATCAACGGGAGGTCCAAATGGGTCAAAACCACTCCATTAGGCATTCCAGAACAATTGCCACCCCTCTGTAAAGTCTTCATCCAAATCCATCTGGTGGAAGGGGCAGAACAGGCTCCCCAGGTCAAAGTTTTGGCCAGCGTACATCGACAAGAGGACAGACTGGGATCCCAACCTCTCCATTAGGGATCCCAGACCAATTGCCAGCCTTCTTTGAAGTTTTCATACAAACCCATTCAGTGGAAGGGGAAGAACAGGCTCCCCGGATCAAAGTTCTGCCCAGCATACTTCGGAGGGAAGTCCGACCGGGACCCTAACCCCTGCAAAACCCGGCCAGGAGCCAACCGGACCACCTCATGTTGGTTTCATCCCAATTTGTGCAGGGGTGTTGGAATGCATAACCAGACAGACAAAAAACAAACAGACCAATGAATTTTAATATATATATACACATAAAAATATATATATATATATATATATATATATATATATATATATATACATCATTGGTCTGTTTGTTGCCAAGTAAAATGCCCTGCAGACAAAATAAGGTTTGCCCCCTGTTGTTGTATCTAAATAAGATATAGTAATAATAAATGAAATACCCTTTATCTAATCCGTTAAAGAGGTCTGCGGTGGTTTACTTGATATATTTAAATGTTATGGTATTAAAATAATACTCACAAGCTAGTGAGGACATAATTATATCCATACTATGTCTAAGGCAGAAACCCAATGGATTTATAGTCTCCTAACAATTGATACTACATTTTTGAAAATATTATTCAGGATTATTGCTTTAGATAATCATTTCTTATTAATCCTGGAAAAACATTTACTTAAAGTGTAGGCTAGGCAGTTTGTACTCAGCAGTTTAAATAGACTATAAGAGAAATTATTTAGCAATTGGTGGTTACTATTATTGTTGTTATTATTTGTATATATTGAGACTGACATTCATATTAAATTATTTTTTATGATTTGTTAAATAACTAGAGAAATAGGGTAATATGAGATCAATTTAGGCATATCCATATTATACATATTCACAGAGACCAGCTTCTAATTTTAATATGTATTTATATATTTATATAACTCCATTAACATTTTTATGGGAATAGCTTTCTGGGACAATTCTGTTGGGCATTCAAGCTAAGCAGTAATTGGTATGATATATAATTGGATGGGAGACTATGATGGTTTGTTAGTTTTTATGCATTGTGGAGAACTGATGCTATAGTTAGGTATAGGTAGGTTATTTTTATGCACAATTAGGATTTTAATATCTGAGTTAACGTCTTGGTTTGACAGCCGATGCCTCCTCTTTTACATCAGGATTACTGTTCTCTAATTTTACCTACTTTTTTATTTTTTATTTATGTTTTGTTTTTTTTGTATATTTCCTAATTATATTGGTTATGGAACTATTCTTACAACAATCAAAATAAATTGTGATTTGTTCAAGTACATTAAGGATATTTTCATTTATACTTGTATTTTTAAGCATTTAAAGACCTTATTTAACTATTTTACTAATGTTTTTGTATTATTTTAATAGTAATATTATTTTCTGAGTTGCATAATATTATATAGAATGTAAATATTTCTTGTAATATTACATTGTTTGTTGCAAATTATATATATTTCTGATGTTACATTATCTGTTGTAATAAAAGATCAAAAGTAAATTAATTTAAATTGAGTTTCTTGACTGGTAATTGGAGTCCCTTGAAGACATCATAATGTTCCAACATAACACTATACTTACTTACTTACAATTATATAGGCATTTATATATACTGTTTTTTGTTATTCAGAAGCGGACTGATTTTGTTAGTTTTTTATTGTTTGAGTTTGTAATAAATGTTTTTTATTATTATTTAAAAGGCAGCAACATACTCACCCCTTTATAACTGGGAACAAACACAGTAAAAAAAATAAGACTGAGTATTAACAGATAGACAAACTGGTAAGACGGTCTTGATAACTAGCTTGCAATCTATAGAAAATAGTAGTGATACATGAGGTTAAGTGCCACGTACTGCATTGTGGTCCAGCCAGACTGTAATAAGAAAGGTGAAAAAAGAGCTATATTATCCAGTTGCATACCAATGTTTGTTTGGAGGTCAGAAGGTTTTTGAGTATAGAAGGAGAATTAATGCAAGATTTATCTCTGATTGTTTAAATGGTTTGTAATCAAAAAGAATAGCCTAGGGAAGTTAATAAGATTGCCTAGAGAGGTCAGTTTTCAGGAACACTTGAAGTTTTGAAGGCTAAGGTAAAGTCTTGTTTTATGAGAGAGAAAATTCCACAGACTTGATGCTGTCCAAAAAAGTCCTATAATCGGGTATTGGAGCAGGTAATATATGCAGATGAGAGGCGCAGATTTTGACAAGATTGAAGAGGTAGAGTTGGGAGATATATTGAGACAATTGTACAAGCACTGGATATCAATTAATATCTTAAAATTGTACTAACATGTTTTCACTTTTGTCTCTCATGTAAGAAAAACATTTTTTTATCTAATGATAATCTTTTATAGAAGCATTAAGAGTAAATACCTCATTAATTGCTGTAGAGGGTACAGTACAATTTAAATAAATGTGATTATACTTGTTCAATATGTGTTTCTAACATTGATTTGTTTAATTCAAGAATTTTTGCTGACCCATCAGAAAAAACTAATCTAACAGCACGGGCTCTTGACCTCTCCTTGAAGTTCAACTTTGTGACTCCTCTAACATCAATGATAGTTACAAAACCCGAGGAGAAAGAGAAGGAATTGGAAACATTAATTGCTGATAAATTTGTGGACGGTAGGAAGATTAATTATCACTGTTAAAGAAAAATACAAGAAATAAAGACCTTTTACAACCAGGAAAATAGGTTGCCTTTAAGTAATATATAACATAATAATATATATATATATATATATATATATATATATATACATATATACATATATACATATATATAATATATGGTGTATATATATATATATACATGTGTGTGTATATATATATATATATATATATATATATATATATATATATATATATATATATATATATATATATATATATAGTGTGTAGAAAAGAGGAGGTAATAAGGTTCATTGTACTGTTCATAATAAAAGACAATATCTACAATAATTTAATTAGGGCAAGGATGTAGCCAATACATAACACTAATGTGTGTGAGTTACATATCACTCTTGGACCCTCTGCCTGAAATGCTGAGAACATATTTGAATGACTGAGCCCTATTTTTAAAGCATGTTTTTTGCACACTGATTAAAGAGCACTGTTCATCATTGGCCTCAATGTAGTTTCCTTGTTAGTCAAGGAGCATTAGGGTTTCTCTGTTGAGGAATTTATGGACCTCATTTAGAGTTGGACTTGAAGAGGTACCATTTGCACACATGTAAAAGTGTGTCTCCACACTTGCATTTTTAAGTGTGTATTTTGACAGTTGTGCATATCTTAAATAAACCCTAATATGTTCTTATAATTGCTCCTTAGGATCACCCAGCACTAAATGGCTTTGTCTTCAATGAATTAGGAGGTACAAAAGCTGCTCAGTCAATTGTAAGCGGTTTACCAGGCTAGCCGCTTGTAATTGCCTGAGTGGTTATTGAAAGTCCCCCTCAATTGAGGATGAAGTAATTCAGTGGTAGGGTTATAAACAGAGCAGATATTATTGCATATTACTTTTTATAGTTTTTTATTTCCTCTAAAATAAATTGAAAGGCAATTCTAATTGGAGTATGTTGTGGAAGAAGATTTTTATATTTAATTTCGGGAAATCTTTTTACATTTTTTTAATATTATATTATGTTTTATTTACTTATTATATATCAATATACTGGGGAATGGATATTAGTGACCCTGATCTCATTATACTGTTATATAAATTGTCACTCCAGGGTCCCAATTTTTATTACCATTAGCCTGATATCGAAAGTTCAAGGGTGACATGAAGCACCCAACGCTTATCAGTTGGTGTGTTAGTCTCTTGGAGAGAGGGGTACACATTATTTTTGTAGTGCCCACCCATAGATTCTATAAACTTGTACTGAACACTGGTTCACATTATGAAAGGTATACTACGATCATACGGGTTTCCCTGTTACAGTGTGAAAAGCCCAGCCTTTGTAGCTGGTTAACACTTTAGAAGGGTGACCCTTTACTCATTGTCACTCTGCTTTAGTGTTTTGTTGTGATGGTTGTTGACTTTATTGGGGGGTTATGCATTTTATCTTAGCAGTACAAAATGTGACAATTTGTATCACGTAAATTCCACCAGACTAAAAATCTAACTAGGACGCATCTCGAAAAGTCAGGCTTATCTTCAGTGTGCACACCCTTGCATGTGAACTACATTCATGTGAGTGCCCTCCGATCTGCCTCTCGAGGAAGAGAGGACCTCAAATTCAAGATGCTCCAAATATAGGTGCAAGTTTTGGCACATGCTCAGTGTGTCAAATCACATTTTATATGGTGTAAATGTGTTTATTTAGGCTAAGGCATTTTGTGAGAGGGTTCACACTCAGCATAATTTTTCCAACAACCCCAGACAATCATAAAGCTGTACTCAGCTGTGCTACTTTTTGTATGGGCTTATAAAACAGTCAGTATTCTAACTTATGAATGTTGTCTAAAATGTATTTATAGTTAATATTTAATAACCACTTTTCTGTTACATAAGTTTACCTTTTAGTTATCTTTTTTTGTTGATTACAGGACAAGGACAAGCATATTCCTCTGTGAATGTACCTTCTTCCTCTGTGAATATACTTTCTTCAGCATCACAGAGTAAGGTTTTACTTATTTAAATGTGATAAAAATAATGATATTCTTGCCCATATTAGTAAATTCAATTTGTTTTGTGAAGTAGTAAAAAGTTGTAAAGTTAATAAGGGTAATTTCCATGCAAAATTATACCTGGCAGTGCATATGTAGTTTTGTGATGTCAAGAGGCAATTTGTGCATAAATGCATCCATGTATAAACTAGTGAACCGATCTGCAGGACATTTAGAGTTGTATGATGTATTGTAATCCGACTATTTTTCAGCCCCTTAAAGGCTTTATGAGGGTGGTCCCCAGTGTGTGCAAGGCAGCGAATTAGGCACATGTGCCCTTAACAATCAGGGGTTCTGACTGCCTGCTTAGGCGTCACAGCTCTCCTAGTTTAGGGCTAAGCAAAATGAATACGGACTATCTTTGCTCAACCAAGTATTTGACAGAGTAGTGAAAGTGGGCACCGCTGAACACCTGGGCTAGATTTGGATTCCGCTGGACCTCTGTACTGATAAGTAGTTACTCTTCTCTGGTAGTGCTCTCTTCTATGGCATCTCTTTGCTCTATGGCCAATCTATATCCTCTGGCAGTGCGCCAGTGCTTCTCTCTCCTCCTTTATATCAAACCAACCTGCCTCAATGGACGTGAATGTTTCTTTCACTTTTGCACCGGGCCAGACCACAAACTCCTCCTCCCCTCTCTCTCATCTTCGGGGTCCCCCAAATGCAGGTAAGCACCAGTTACATAAACAGCAAGACTTTTATTAATGTTTAGAGGAATGAATACTATACCGTAGCTGTTACAATTCTCTTCTGTCTTAGAAAAGATAGCACTGGATTTATAAATCATCATCATAATCATCATCATTTATAAATGAGAACATTTAAAAAAATATATTCTTTTTATATTTTTATACATTTTAATATTTTCATATTCATTTTAACAGGTTCTAACTATCGGTTGCCTGCACCATCAAACTGGGGTAAAGTATTCCTTAAATTTAAAATATAATATATTAAATACATTTAATTTATATATTATTTTTGTTTTTATATTTGTTGAAGTTTGATGTCATCATAAAAAACAGCATTAATAATCGCTATTGCACCTTGGTTCTTACTATCGGGTTTGGTTACTAAATAGCAATGGCCAAAAATAATGATGTCTGGCGAAATAGTAAGTTTAAACACTATTGGTCAGTGTAGGCAGTTGTGATTAGCAGGGAAAATTGGTGTTTACTAAATAAAGAAAAACTGCTTTGGAGACTTCCTCTGAACTGTCTAGCTTTGACATAAAACCATTAAAACATAAAAAAAACTCATTAATAAACTGCTTCCATAAGGACCTAAGTTGATTTTGATTGGACGCTCCCTCTGGTGCATTAGGCAATGGGCACAAAAAGTCTCCCAGCCTAATTCTGGTCAACCTATCTTTAGTAATGTAGTATGTTGAAGAGTTATTCAAATACATACCTTCCAGACTTGAACTAAAAGGCTTCCCTCAAGCCTAGTGTTGGGGGTTGTAGCCAAGGTAACCATCGAGGACTATAATATTAGCCCTCTAGGTGTCTTTTAATCCCACATCCATTATTGTTCCATCCTCCAAGCTCTCAGGGATTTGAGTATGTGTATGTTGGCCTAGAGGCAACAAATCTCTTAACCAGTATTCATGTATAAAAAAATGAATAAATAAACCATCCATATTTACTTTATAAAATATTTTATTATCCCCTTAGCACATCCCACACTCTTCATTGACAACTGTTGCTCTTCATTCCCATATCAGTACGATCCCAATGAGTATTGATTAATAGCCTTTCATCCTCCATTTACATCAGTTGTAGTTAAATTTAAATAGAAAGTAAACAATAATTGAAGTATTTGGTTCTCAAATGTTGTTCCAAAGAAATCCAAATGATTTGAAAAGGAAAATGCCCATATTTTAAGATCCCAGATTCAGGCTTCAGAGGCATAGATTTGTTGCAATAATTAAGCAGTTAGTGGGAAATGGTGCAAAACTATTTCTCATTTTTTCCCCATCAATCTAATTGGCAGAAATAATCTACCAATCTGATACAAGGAAAATGGAGTTAAGCATTTCCTTAAAATTGAAATTTTCTTTTACCTTTCTTTGTAATTATGAATGACCTGATCATGGATATGTAGTTTTGAATATCAGAATGCCAGTAGCGGACACATTTGTCTTATTTGCACTAGATTGGTTGTTTTATTTGCATTCAGTTGGTTGATATGGGTTAGAGAACGTGCAATATGACCTATGTGCTGTTATCAAATAGGTCTGTTAAATAATAGTCCTCTGCTGGTCTCTAGGCAGCTTTTCAGAAGTATCATGAGGAAATGCTAAGGACATGGCACATATTATTTTTTTGAAGAAACTATATCTCAGAGAGCCAGATAACTAAACCAGAATAACACTGGCACCTCCACATGCACATGGCTGTCTAGTGTTTATGACAACCGGCTGATGGCTACTTGCATAGTAGCAACCAAGATTTCAATACTTATCAAACTGTAATATAAATACTCTCGCACTGCATAGCAAGAGTTTTGTGCCAATGATATCAGGATAGTCTTTCTTTATATTTTGCTGCTCTATTTCACCAGTATAACAAATCAAATGCCATCTACATGGCAGAGAAGAAAATGTTTCATGCTTGTAGTAGTATACTGCTCCCTTAATCCCGTAAAATCAAATTTTCAAGCATGAATACAGAATGCATTGTTTGATCTTTGTATTTACTCCTACCTGCATCACAATCGACCAAAGATAAATCACTCCAATTAATGAGTTAAGAACTTCAGAGATGGATTAAAAAGTTCAAATAGCAAAATAAGGTACTTGCTTTCAATTTCAGTTATGTATTTTCCAACATCTTTTGTCATGTTCTTGCCTTTGGCTTCCTGGGTCCTGGATAATGCAAATGCTGTGTACACATTGGTGAATTCAATTGCACAGACATAAAAAAAACAGTACACATAGAGAAGCTCTACTCCTTTAAAATGGAAAATAAATTTTATAATTATAGAAAATATTTTTGGCCCATATAATAGAGTAAATTTCACCCCAATTACGTATATAACTGCATACTAAATAAAAAAGGAAATAGTGTTTTATGTTATATTTTATGTGTTGACAGTTGATTCAGACCCTCATTTTGTGATAAATGTTCCAAATAAGAAGGACGCATTATGCTTTAATATTCAAGAGGAGCCCGGTGTGGTGCTGAATCTTATTGAGGACCAAGAGCTAGGTATGTTATAGTTTTATTATAATCCTCCCTTTTCTAAATGATATTGTGCCATGTAACATTTTATTTAAGGAGTCAGTTGACAGATATAGTTTAGAATTAAACCCACTTATTATTCACAAGTCTGTAGTATGACTTACTTCATAAAATTACATTATAATATATTATATTATATGATATATCTTACATCTTACATTCTGTATCTTATAGCATATCTTCTACCTTTTAAAATATATACCATATAAATCAAATATTATATCTTATAACTAATATACTATACTATATATTAATATATTTTAACTAATAATAATATGGTGCCTTGTTGTACTAGGGTTGTAAGCTCCATTCTGACCAGTGAACCTTGAATCCTTATATATAGAAATACCCAAACAGAGAAACAATGCTTATTAAATAAACCCTTGTTCCTATAGAGTTCATATTATATTAATCTCTTCCATATTTGGACCATAGGGGTGCTCTTGAGAAAACTAATATAGAATACAAATATACAAGGAAAGAAGAATGAACTTTGAAAGGGAGGTACTCAGTAGAGCTCCACAATTAATTTATATAAATAATATTGTTAAAAATGATCTTTTATTAATAACATATTGAAACAAAAATCGAAAGAGATATTGTTCTTTCTCTTTACAACAATAAGCTAAAATGAAATATTAAAAACATGTGAAAGGAGTTTTTGTGAATTGGGGAAAAATGACAAATGTGAAAATTTATAAAAATTAAACAAACGCCCTCATCAGCTAGGTGATATCAATATAATAACTGGATAGTCCACTAATTTACCTCTCATTATAACATTTATAAGGTGAGTAACTTTGAGAAAGAATCACCTTTTGTAACTGTTCTATATTCAATTACAGAGTCTCATGTCATATTGATTTCTGTGTATTCCTCATATGTTGTAACATCTAAAAGCATATTGAATTATTTGGTCACTAAGCTGCAAAAATATAAAATTGATACAACTATTGTCATTGCTGCAAACAGAATGTAATTGTTTGGGTAGTGAGTAAATAGTAATTCCAAGTAACAATTATCCACTTGTGTATTTTATTTTATCAGATATACAGAAACTTTCTACTTTAATTATTATCCAATATAAATATGTTTTTCTCTCTTGTAAATCACAAGTGAAAGTCCAATTGTCTTATTATCTCTTGAATATATACAAATATCTTCATAGTATTAAATTGTCTCCTCTCATCAAGGTTCCTAAGCTACTCCCTTAGTACAGTTCAATACTTTTATAGACAAGATAGACATGAGGACATATATTTTATATTTTGGTGGTAGCGGCGGGTTCTACTTGGCTAAACTCCATGAGAATATAGAGACATGTGCTGTACAGAGAACTCACTCACATCAGTTAGTGCCCCTACCAGTATGTTTTTGGATTGTGGGAAGAAACCGGAGCACCCGGAGGAAACCCACGCAAACTCCACACAGATAAGGCCATGGTCATTAATTGACCTCATGGCCCCAGTGCTGTGAGGCAGAAGTGCTAACCATTATCCACTGTGCTGCCCACAGTGATAAGTATAGTGGAAAATTGGGAATTCAAAGTAGCACTAAAAAAAATTCTGAAAGTGACCTCATGTGGGTGGGACTAAATTTACTTTGGCGTTATCACACTGTTATCCCTAGCCACATCAGGGTAGGCGAGGCCAATGCAGTATGCAATGGTAAGCTATGTAACATCAATGGTCGACGGAGACGGTCACAGTAGGTAAATTTAACACAGAAGTAGGCCATGTATTATATTGATTGGGAGAGCAAACATAAATAAGCAGGGTCTACACACTAGTAGGTGTAGTACATACATTGGCTATGTGAATAATGGATCTTAATCCAGCAGCAAGGAGTCTCCAGGCTTAGCAGTGAAGTGACAATAGTTGAATATGGGGAATCCTTGCTGTTGCATGAAGTCTGACCACCGTAAGATATATAATTCTTACTCATCCACTGTCAATCTTTCATTCCTCCACAAATCACATTGCCTCTGCCTACCTGTACCCAAAAGTTTAGGATGTGCCAGTCATGGTGGTCCCCAAGAAGAGGTACCACTTTTTCAATTCCGTCTGTAATTTCCTGAGGGCAGGGGCTGCTTTCAAAGCAAAAAAACACTTATGTTTAAGTATAGCTGTGATTAAGTAACAATGAACACTAGCATCAACATATCAACAAATGCTTTTTTGTTGGAATTAAATGAAAATACTTCCATGCATGCACCATGCAAAATGCATTGCAAGTAAGACAAAGCAGGTGGTATTATAATGTTTTGTGTGATACTTTGGCGAGTACACTGAGATCTAGAACAACTGGTGTACACTTTGTAAGATAAGCAGATGCAGTGTAAGGAGGTACCAAATGATTTGGGGTTTCACATAAATGTAGAATTCTACAATACTCTTATTACGCAACTCTTAATATTCTTATTACACTTACATAATACACTATTAAATAATGAACGTGTTTCTAATAGTAATTAGTAACATCACTCCTTAAAGACTTATCCTGATGCCAGCTTCCATTTATTTTTCTTCCTTAGGCATTGCAGTCAATGGAGAGCTTATTGGAAACAAGAAAACAGACAACAACGTGATATCAAATGAAACCTATTTTGGAAGACTGGGGATTGTAAACAGAGAGATTAAACTGGGAATTGAGGTTACCACGGAGATGATCACTATACTAAATCATAGAAAGAGGAAAACATTCACATGGAAGAAACAAATCTCTGTAAATTACGAAGGGTAAGGTAGTGAAGTTTACTCTGTCAATTGTTCAAGTCAATAAATAATTAAATCTGTATTAACTCATAAGGTGAAGTCCATGACAAATCTAAGCCATTAACTCAAGCTCTCTCTCCATTGTACAGTGTTGCAATCTTAATAGTAATTTGCAGAACTACAAAACTGCAGCTCAATTGATGGCTATTTGTTTAATGTAATGCTCATAGAATATGAACATTATAATCTTGCCACTTTTAGAGGTGTAACCAGTGATCGAAGTGGGAGTGTATATGGTGATATGCTATACAGCCACTTTTCCTACTGTCTTCATTGTAAAACTATCAAATTCCATTCACTTACATTCCCACTACATTTTTTATACCACAACTTCTAATTCTCCATACTACCACTTCTAACTTTCCACTTCGACTACTGGGTGCCACATTTTGCATCTTGTGATGAGAGGACCATTGGCCAAATCGGGGCATGTGGGCCAGACACTTTATTTTGCACCCACATATAGAAAGTTGTTTAGTGTTGTGGGATCTGATACGCGTTTTGCCCTAGTTGGACTTACTCATGGATAATAGCAGCAAATGTCAGACATGGACTATACTTGGTATCATGATATAGTGGTGTCAAATTAACATATCTATAATATGATTGGTTCATTGCTTAATGAACCAATCAATAGGACGAAACACGTTGGAGTACATATTGGACCATATTAGACCAACATCCACAACATCCACACTACTGTATCATCTTTGATCTTTCATTTCTATGGCCATTGAAAGTGATTGTGGTTTATTTCTGCTACGAACGCATGCACATGCGCATGCGCACCATAGACTTTTCACACTGCCGGGAACTATACACCACATCTATAAGGACAAGTCGGCGTGTGGCTAACATCAGAAGAGTCATTCTAGGACCAGAGTATCCGGGGAATCAGCTGAAGAAAGGGGTAAGTTCGTGTACCCATACCCTCAGACCAACTATTTTCGCCCATGTTCCCTCCTTACATACACCAATTTCTTGGACATGAGAATTGGATTTGAGTGACATTTCATCAGTTGAGCACACATGGACTTTCTTTGTGCTCAAGAACTGTTACCGCTGATTCCACTTCACTTATCTATGTTCATACGGCATATTTAGCATACTTGGACTATTTGTTTTGCTTACAAGCTGCTACTATTTAGTTTATCCATTGATTGGATTTATTAGGATAGCGATTTTTCACTTTGTGGCAACTCACACTCATAAAGCGCATGGTTTTGTTTTTTGGATTATTGTTCATTTGATTATTGTTCTTGCTATGTTTTTTCTCCGTTTGCCTATGTTTTTAACCTCCAGAGTGACCACTCATTTTTGTAACATTCATTTGTTTATATAGATTTACACCATTTTCAATACAACTCTTTTACATCCAACAGATATCTCACTAATTATTTTTCAGAGGGCAATAGTATCCTAGTATTGCGCCGAGGAATCCATTTTTCTTTCCAGACTATTAGGAGATTGGGATTTTTTCTCCTTTAGAGACCCCAGTTTCCCCTGGCTACGTACACGTTACACAAGGAAACACAGGTCTCCCATTTCTTTTGTTCTGATCTGGCTGAAATTCTATTTGTACATTTTAAACCATGTACATTTCCAGCCAGACCTACAAAGCTGTAAAAGGTCATGCAGAGGGTTTCTCCAGGGGCAGTTCCAAAAACCGGAATGTAGATATGCTCCTCTTCATGCTCGACGCAGACAATTAGGTGTATTTTGCGCAAAATTAAGTGGTCTGCGCACCTGGATATTTTGTGATTCTTAAATGACTCTTAATAGGTAACAGGCAGTAACACAGTTAGGATCAAGAACAAAGCTTACATGACATACCGAATCTATTCGTGCGCAACTGCACCAGTTTTTTGAGCAATGTCATGTTCCATCTTTACATCCAGAGTGTACAATCATTGCTGTATGGATGCTCATACTTTGCACAAGTGAAAATGACAAGACTGTTTTAGCATATTTGCCTCACCCTCATCATTTATTTCAACTTCTCTGTTTCACTCCCAATATAGTGCTTGTTTTACCCTCATTCATATATTACATAATTTCTGATAGCAAGGGACTACTTTATTTCAAGTCTATATCTACAGGGTTTTTGTTGTCTTACTTTTCCATGGATCAAGACACTATGTAATAATTTCCTGCAATGCACTGATTTTCACTGCTTCCACTATGGTATATTGCAGTGCACATACATGCACTACACTGTAGAAATAGGAGCATAGTTCACAAAAACTGTTGCGATCTGTTGTTCCTTTAAGAATTGCAGGACAAGATGAATTGAGGCGATTCTTGAGTTCAAAGATGTTCTGTACTTTATGAAACTCCTGTACACTGTTGTCATACGCTATTTATATTTATTCTTTCAGGTTTCAGTTGATAATCAACAAGAAAAAGAATGTGACCGTTTCGTTTGGAGAAGGGGCGACATTTGTTATTATTTTGCATGAAGTTTGGAAAGATCACCCTCTTCACAGGGCTTTCTTAGGATTTTATACTTTGGATGATCATACATTTTCTGAAGGGGTTCATGGACTACTAGGTAAGGATTTGTATTCTGCATTAGTTAGTGGTTTTAGAAGTGTATGTTTGTATGTAGTCTGAAAATTTGAAATGAATTGCACAGAATATTAAAGAAAAGGGCATTTTTACTAGTTTATTATATGGTGTGCATTAGTGCCATAAATGTAAGAAATCAAATACAAGTTATCCTGTTGTTTTGAAATCCATCTATTATATTCCAAAAATAATGTTTAATGTTTTTAGGACAATTTTTTCACGGCATCAATTATGAGATTTCCAATGTTCACAATACTGAAAATCCTGAAAAGCCAGATGCAACAATGAAAGTGAAGAATAAGATGCTGACTGTCACAAGGTACATGGTGAATTTCACTGTAAGGCTGGGTACACACTACCAGTGGCGGATCCAGGGGGGGGCGATCGGGGCATTCGCCCCCCCTAGCAGCAAAAAGCTAGGTCCCAGCCGCCGATTAAAACGGGAGGGGCGGGGCTAAGCGCGGGGGGCGGGGCTAAATGTGGGCCAGCCAATCAGAGTGGTTCCAGCCGGCGACCACAATGGGAGGGGCGGGGCCAATCGCTGGCGGAAGGCGGGGCTAACGCAGGCCAGCCAATCAGAGCAAAGGAGGGGGCGTGATTATGCAAAATCGCCCCCCCTAAACATAAATTCTAGATCCGCCCCTGCACACAACAGTAAATTTCTCCCAATGCAATATCGTTAATGATTTTACCAACGACTGAAAGTCCCAATCTGCATGTCGATTCACACTAACACGTTACAAGATATACCGTCAGATATGTGCTTTTCATCTGTCATAGCCACTGGCTGAAAAGATCGTGACTCTGTAAACTCTATGGAGATCTGCCTACACTGCTGGTTGTGAATGCCTACACACTTCACAATTTGCCCAACATTGTTCCATTGTTTATAGATCTTTTTAGTCTGTTTATAAAATCAAATCAAATGATACGATAGGCGATTGTGTTGTGTTTCCAACGCACAAAGTGATTTATTTTAGCAGATGTAAATAGTTAACAATTCAATACATTATTATATTAAGATACAGTACAGAACAGCCAATACCAAAAGATACATACATACCGCTGCGCTAACCACGGGCACCAGTGGACAGTAATTCACCCTTGAATACTGTGATCAGAGTAGACTGAGACTAGTGGGGGTCCTTAATAAACTTTTGTATATCAGTATTGAGAGGAAGACAGGTCTTCAATAATACTCGCCAATCGTTATAAGTTGACTCGTACACATTACCATAATATCTAATAAACTTCTGATATTTGGTCAAATCCTTCCTAGGATCAGGGAAATCAGCCAAAATTGAAAATATTTCAGACTTAGTCCATGGATCATGCTTTGCTACATGTTTTAAGGGAACGTCACCATCTCTGTCCGCTTTCCCATTGGGAACTGCTGTTGTGCAGACAGGATGTAAGTCTACCAAATCACTATGTTCTGAACTAGTTGCTGAAATTGCTGCTGCAGTACAATGGATGTCTCCCCCTGTGTTAACCTTTACATTATTTTCACGACTTTCAGCTGCTGCCCCTGCTGGTGGGATTGTTCCTTTTCTTTGTCCTGAAACATTACTTTTAACATTACTTAAAACAACATACAAGTTACTAGTTACAGTTTTTACATTTTTGGTACTGGCTGTACTTTCCGCCTAGACCGAATTTGTCTGGGGTGTGCTTGCGCTCAGTTCTCCACGCTTTGCAATGCACACTTCCGGAACGCTCATTTCCGCTGTTCGCACACTTTTCGCCACACTTACTTCCGCTGTGCATTCGCTGCTCTGCCACATGTTACCTTCCATTTGCCACAACTTTAAACAATCCTCATGTTTATTTCTCACTTTCGTTGACTTAATCAACCACACTTTATCTGTTACGTTATTTAGTACCTCTGCATTAAAACTGCCTATTGTTGGGAAAGGCCTAACACAATCTTTGGTCATCTCGACCCACGTGTCGCAATACGCCGTTGGGTATGCCCCATACTTCTTACACATGAGAAACCTTGCTGAATCAATAAGGACTTCCTTAGGCAGTACATTGGCCATCTCTAGCGTATGCTTAGCACCCATGTTGAACAGTACCTTCTATGCGGAACACAGATACACCGCAATGCTCTTTTCCTTCCAGCAAACAATACCCTTTTATGCGTAACACAGATATACTGCAATACTCTGTTCCTTCCAGCAAACAATTTCAACCTTGTTGCTACAATCACCGCTAGAGATCTCTAATGCCCGGTGGACATATTTCCACTAACCGCGTCCACTCGCTTCTTTCTCGCACCAGGCAAGGACCCCTAACACAGAAATATCACTGTGGGCCCCAAGGGCTATCAGCTCCTCGATACCCTGGCTCAACCACAAAATCTGCTGAGTTTATTATTGCTGGGAGCGCAAAGTCGATACAATCAACCTGCCTTTCCAGTATAATTCCTCCTAGCTGCTCCTCCAATTCGCATTGACGGTTGTTGTGCGGTTAGATCACACCGCCTACTAATACTAACTAGCAGTAAACTTTGCGATCTATTTGTGGCGCTTTTGCGAAAACCCCCTTTGTCTTCGCATTCGGTATACCTGCCCCATATACCGTCCTTCAGTTGGGCAACCTGCCGCGTCAGACAGCAACTGAGCACAATCCACAATAAAACAGTGTATCTACGTTACAAAATCACACACTATACACCTTTTCTGCGCAGAAAATCAAAAGTTCCCAACAATAGTAATAATGTATCAGAGGCTTTCACAAGTAATTATACTATGCACATATAATAACTATCAAAACGATTGTTTAACTACGTGGAAAATCTTACCGGAAGTTCACATACGCTAAGCAGGAAGTACACATACGCTATGCAATACAATACCTTTTAAAACGCAAAACGACAACAAAAAGAAACATTTTTCTTTCTTGTTCCTAGATTCTAGTTAGCGTTCCTTCAGACTATGCAACAACGGACATTCGGTTTTCGCAACACAAAGTGAACCACAGGGCTTAAACACATTGCGTTCTTTCCCGTATGAGACGCGTCTGTCAATCCACCCTTTGTTGAGGAACTGAAAACCGTAAGCGTTGCATACCTGCCGATAATGTAACCTCCAACTCAGAGCCCCCAAATTATTAAAGTAATTCTATCGTTTTCAAATAAGCATTGCATAGGCGATTGTGTTGTGTTTCCAACGCACAAAGTGATTTATTTTAGCAGATGTAAATAGTTAACAATTCAATACATTATTATATTAAGATACAGTACAGTACAGCCAATACCAAAAGATACATACATAACGCTGCGCTAACCACTGGCACCAGTGGACAGTAATTTACCCTTGAATACTGTGATCAGAGTAGACTGAGACTAGTGGGGGTGCAGCTATGATTATATATACAGTCAGTGTTACAGAGTGAACAATAGAGATGACGTGGCTTGCTTCTATAGGTCCAGACATCAGATGGGTCCAGGGTAAACAGGTCATAGGCTGGTTCAATCTAAGGAATCCAAAGGTTGGGGTCATCTCTCCAGGGGATGAGCTCTGTTCTTCCCGCCTGAATCTCCAGTTACAATTAGTCTATTAGCATTTTATGGTCAGTATCATATTAAAGGTTTATTCCCTAACATCAATAACTAGGGTATGCAATGTGCGATCTCTTCGCCGAAGGCACCGGAGAGCTGCTGGTGAATAAGGGTTTAATATGATACTAGACATGACACCTTTCCTATAACCTGAACCTTAAATAACACTGAAGTGTACATATAATTTTATTATATAAACTAATATTAAACTAAATACTATCTGCTCATAAATTACAGTGTAATGGAACCAATATGAATATGAATTACATAAATAACTAAATGTTGTAATGCGAGTGTGTACATGCGCATTTTACCGTGCGATCGCAATATGCCATGTGTAGCGTGGCATACTGAGTGCAATCGACCAATAAAACAATATCAACCAATATACTTTCATTCATCCAATTATACGACTTCGACAGAATGATAAAACAGGATCATGGAAGTGTACACACTAATGCGATATCGGACCTAACGGTTATTTATCGTGTGATTGACATGATGATCAGGTGAGAAACCTGTAGTGTGTTCCCAGCCTAAAAGTGTAATATAATCCTCTTGAATTAAAATGAAATGTAACATGTTGGTTATAGAAATATGTGTCTGTTTTGAGAACATTGAAGTGTAACAAAAAGGATTTACAAATTCTTGCTGTTGCACCGGTTTGCCTGTTGGGGCGTAAAATTATTCTCTCAACCACACCTAACTATAGAAAACTCTTGGTGTAGCCACTCGGCACATGCAGGTTTAGTAACAGTAGTGTAGGTAGAGCAGTATACAGAAATTTGGCCAAACTTTAGAAATTTCTTGCTGGTGAATTAATTTGTGAATTGGTACCACGCACATATTAAATAGCAGCCAATGGAGAGTTTTGCAGCAATAATGGGACAAGTCTCTACCCCCATAGATGGATAGTAATCATTAAGACACCTGTACATTTTAAGAAAAAAGTTAAATATATAAATATACACACATCATTTTCAAATACACAGAATAAAAAAAAACTCTCCATAACCACTTTTGTTTAAAAAAATCTAGTAAAACCATATTTTCTTCTTACTTCGTCCAAACGGAAAACAAAATCTTCTTTTCCTCTTATTTTTTGATCCATCCTAGCCCAAATGGATAAAGGTGGATAAAGGTGGAGAAGAGTCCAATCACTTTCAGTAGTAGACTCCTGGCGATTTTGACTCCCCCCCCCACCCCCCCCCCCCCACCCTATAGCAACACCAGGTTTGCATTGACAATGCTGGGGATTGTTTTCACTATAGCAACCTCCCTATTATAATGGATTCAGCTCAGACTCTCTAGCTCAGAGGCAAGAGGACTTCGGGAGGAGCACACTGCACATTTTGCAATTGTTTAATAGACTTCATTATGAATGAGAACTATTTTAATACAGGTGGGCAGTGTGGATGCCTCTCTGCTGAAGAAATTCAATTGAAAGAATAAACCTTTTTATTAATTAATTTTTTTATTCATTTATTATCTTTACACAGGTCCAGCCTTGTGAGTCTTTTGTAATATTTTCAGCAAAATTCTCTGTGATTTGTGACTTAAATCATAACAAAAAGTATAACCCTTCATTTAATCCTATGAGCAATACTAGCTACAATATACAAAAAGGAGAATTAAATCTCCATTAAACCTTTCTTCTAGTTTTGTGAAATAATTGAAGACTTAGCCAGGACCAAAAGCACAATCTAAATAGAATATTCACTAAATCTAGCTAGCGTGGCTCACCTTCCATGAGGCATGAGAATTTAAGCAGTAAGTACAAGGACTTAAGGGGTTAAGAAGTGGTTAAAGAGTCAGTTAAGGAAAAACAAAATCTCATTTAATACAATCACATCCTCTGATGAGATTACTGGGTGAGATGATTGGGAACCCAACAACAGTGCCATATCGATGAGAAACCACATCTTCTGAAACAAAAATATGTTTATAGCAAAACGCTTGCAAAATATAGAGTACTTATTCTGAACTATTTTATCTGCTATAAGGGCTGTGCGTCACTTTTGGCTCCAGAAGACAAATTCACAGTATAAACCTCAGTTATGTTTTTTTTGCCTCTGTGGAAGACGCAGGACTTTCTGGACCAACTACCGTTTGCTTGAACTGCTGATTCTACAGCAACCAAGAATGCAGAAGTGTATTTGGAAACCAATTGTGGAGGTGAAAGCTGACAGATTAGTCAGACCATGCGGAAAGGGAGCAACGGGCACCCTGCTCAGGAAAGCCACTGAATACAGCCTTTAGTGGACTTCAGTAATAAGGAGACAGCAAAACAGACTCACAGTAGTATGTAAACTGCACCTATAAGGGACAGTGAAAAATGAAGATACCTGCACTGAAAAATTGAAGACAGTCAATTCTTAGGACCCAAGACCCAGTCTCCAGATTCAGTTGTAGTGTGATCATGTAATCTGACTGCAACTACTACCCCGGCTGCTCAGAGGCAGACTAGGTTGGGGGGCAGGGGGACATTCTTAACCTCCTCAAAATTCCAGCCCCATCACAAGATGTGGTTGGTGTAATGAAGTTTATAGAAAATACCTTCACAATGGGTCCTGTTCTGAAATTTCTTGCAATGGCGTATCCTAAAGTGTAATTAGAGAACCTTGATAGAATGTACAGTCCATTATCCTAGGCAAACAAAGGAACTGATCACTGGCAAAATTAGACTTTTTCAACTTGTTCAACTTTCAGAAGCTGTAAAAATGTCTCTTCACAATCCAGACAACTGCCACCACAGTACCATCCCATTCATTAATTACATATTTAAACTTTTTGTCCTAAAATACGATTATTACTATCCTTGTCTATGTCTTAAATAAATTATGAGATTAAGATGGCATCAAGATTTATTTTACATGTCAAATTTACATATTTGAATGTTTTTGTTGTACAGATATTTCTGAGCATTCAATGCCCTTTTCAGCTTAAAAAATGACCATAGATGGTACAAAAGGTGTCCCATTAAAAGTATAGCACAATAAACTCCTCCAAGTCAGTCCTCCTTACTGGTCTTCCCAAAATCAGACTCAGACTCCTACAATCTATTTTGCACGCAGCAGCTAGATTGATTTTCCTTGCAAAACGTTCTTCCGTTCTGCACAAGATCTGTGTCTCTCTTCCACTCTCATCACATCCTCACATTTCCAGTTACAGGACTTTTTTCAGGCTGTACCCAATTTGTGGAATTCCCTCCCTAGCACAATAAGACTTTCCTCTAGTCTTCAAACCTTCAAGCGTTCTCTGAAAACCCACCTCTTCAGACAAGCTTATGATATTTCTCAACCACCATCTTAATCTCCCTAGGTTACCCTATTTTCACCCTCTACACAGCTAACACAAGACAACAAACTCTGACCAACATTGCTGGTCAGATCACACAGTCCACTTAATACTTTTCAGCTTTGCATTCTAGCTGAACCAATGTGCAAGCTGATGTAGCAAGTGCCCTTTAGTATCAAACTTCCATTGTCCTATAGATTGTAAGCTTGCGAGCAGGGCCTTCTTACCTCTCTGTCTGTATGTATTACTCAGTATTTTTTTTTTTACTGTTTGTTCCCAATTGTAAAGTGCTACGGAATTTGCTGGTACTATATAAAAAAATGTAGATGATGATGATGTTGTAGCTGTCTGCTAAACTTTGTAACATAAAACAAAATTAAATTTTCTGACGAGGACATTGTGTCCTTAGCTGGTCTTTAGCAATGAATCCCGCAAAATTCCCCCTCCACCCAAAAGGAGTGATATTATGCAACTTCACCAGCATAGGCTCTCCATTTGTACATGTTCATAAGTAACCTTTAATATATTGTTTTGTTGCCTTAAAGGTAACTGCACTGAAAACTAAAAGTGTAGTTTTCTGTGTGAATGAGTGATCTATAATAAAATGCTTACATATATTCTGCTTCATTAGGGCTCAGTGGATTCAGCAATATGTCATATCTCCTGATGCATCTAATAGCCCAAGCTAGAGATCATCTCATCTTATCAAGTGAACCTTATTTGGGATTTTAAAGCCCCTCAATTTTAATCTTCCAAATAATGTGAAATTAAATGTTCATGAGGGGGAAGGGCTCTGCTCCAGCAGGAGGGAGGATACCTTGCTCAGACCACTAGATGAATCGGTGAACAAACTGAGCTGCTGCATCAACTGAGTACTGGGAAGTAAAAGTTGTCAAGCGATCATTGTATTATTGCACTTATGCATTAACTTCTAATAAATTATAAAGTTTGTACATAGTGCCGAGTAAAATATTGATATATCAAGTTGTAAATCTATGGAGGTTAACACATAGCATCATAATAGTTTCTGCTGTCATTTCATTTGAATAGCTTTGTTTACGAAACCAGTGAAATATCGAAACTGATATGTTACAATAGAGTAAAGATTAGAAATACAGCAATATATTTTAGTAGTGGAGTCGCACATTTCTAGGAACACTAAATAATATATGAGGCTAAACTAAGCAATATTTTAGCATAAAAAACAAAACATTTTATTTAATGAAAGTGGTGGTTGTGGGGGCGTGGCTAGGACGCCATCTAGGAAAGTCGCAGATACCGGGCTCTCCCGGGTATTGGACTCACATTCAACCCCACTTGTCGCTTTCTGCCAGCCACTACCGCTGAATAGTGTGAAAACACTTGCTGGGATCACCGTCCAGACTCGCCTGCCCTTCAAAATACCTGGAGCTTCCCTGCAATCGGCCAGACAGTCTGTGCCAAGTGCCCACTGATAGGCCGTGTGGATTACCTCCCCGACAGGCATCGCGCTCCTGGACTTCCCTGCCTGCCCTCTGAAGTCTCCGCTGGCTCCCGTCAGAACCTTCTGCCCATCGGTGCGCCGACAACGATCCCCGCGGCCTACTTCCGGTAGAGGCCTGGGACTGGGGTTGGAGCCGCCCTGCAGATCATCTCCTTCCGGTACCGCGGCGGGACTTCCGGTCGGCCTGAAGTGAGCGGAGCTGGCACCTAGTCAACGGGACCTCCACAGCAAGGTATCTCCGCTACCCCTTCTTTACTGCACGGCCAGCACTCTCCACAAAAACGTCTCCTGCAGGCCCCTCTCATCCCACCCCTGCTTTCTCCCTACTATATTTGACACGCAGCTGTCCACATCACTACAACACTCCCTCCACTACCCCAGACTTCCTCCCCTGCGAGTTTTCCAGTGGTCTGAATGAAGTAATACCTGTTGGGTAAGAACAGCTGGAACACAGAGAATTACACAGCAGTGTCCCTACAAGAAATATATAAAAAGGGTCTTACAACAGTCACTGGCGGTGGGAAAAAGAGGGATCAGTGCTCTGTATTTAGGAGAACTGCCCGGATCGTGGAAGACAAAGTCTGTGCTCTCCTCCAAATATAATCCACCAGGGCAAACTGTATAATACTGATGTTGCAGGGGCATCTGTGATTTTAATTTCCTCCTGATTGCCCAGCTCGAATTACCCATGTTCTAATTCTACTTGGCTCGTGGGAGCGGGTCATTCTCTGTAGTACTACCCCGAAAGTAACCACACCACTTCTGCTGTTATTCACTCTATCCGATAGTGTAATCGCTTGAAGCAATCATGTCGCACAAACCAAAGAAGAACCCTCCACCTCAAACACCCGGTATGTTCTCCAGAAGCGGAAAGGCTGCCCTACCGTCTACCTCTGCCCCGGCATCTCCGAGTTCTGATGCTGACACTCCGCAGCCCTCTATGGCTGATATAGTGAAACAAGTGAAGGCCACTATTCAGTCAGAATTTCGGGCTTTAGTTACAGAGTTACGCACTGAAATCGCTGCCCTGGGTGTTCGCACCGACTCTCTGGAAAAAACAACTACCGATCTCTGTGTCTTCCAAACCCAAACTGACCAGGATATAGTAGCTATTCGGGCCGACTTGGACTTTCTCAAAGAACAGTTTGAGGATCAAGAAAACCGCTCCCGTCGGAACAACATTAGGCTCAAGAATGTTCCATAGTCTATCACATCTGAGGAACTACCTCCATATCTGCAGGGTCTATTCACTTCTTTGGTTCCAGACCTACCTCCTGACGATTTCTGCTTAGACCGTGCACATCGGGCTCTCCGACCTAGGCCCCAGCCCTCTCAACCTCCTAGAGATGTCATCATACGCCTTCATTATTACTCCACCAAAGAGAAGATTCTCGTCGCTGCTCGGGACCATCGAGACCTTTCCTACTCCGGGACCAATCCTCTCTTCTTCCAGGACCTCTCTCCTATCACATTGAAGAAACGTCGTGACCTAGCTGACATCACCCAACGCCTACGTTCGGCCGGCATCCGATATCGCTGGGGGTTCCCCTTTCAGCTTTCTTTCTCCCATGATAACCATGCATACTCAATCAAGACCCCGGAACAAGGTCGGGACCTGTTACAAACTCTGAAATTCTCAGATCTCCCGAGCTCATCCTCTACCTCGTCTGCAGTGACCCGTAAACGACCTCCTCAAGCTGAATGGTCTTCTACGTAAATATTGCTAATTTAAATGTTCTTTATCCTACTGTTCCATATTTGTTACTCTTGATATAATGCTTTCGGTGTGTATCCTATGTTTTACTGTTTACATTTGCTCGGGGTCTTGCCCTGACGGGGAGGATCCGAAGACTCTACTCCCACTTGTCCGTGGGCCACTCTCGGGCCACTTGCCCTTTCCCACCGGCTCTCCCCCCGAATGGCTAGACCTCTGACCAAACTCACTGTTTATAACCTAGGAGGCGATCCCACATGTTTCACACTCTGTTAAAGCTATGTTAGTTCATTTCCCTTTTGGATTTGCTTATTTATCTCGTTTTCCTAAGATTTGCAACAACACATGATGCTGTACTACACCTGTCCATTGTTTAGCATATAAGTATACATGTGTATATATATATATATATATATAAGCTGTCCATACACCTTGTTATTCCTCCTCTTGAGGGAGATTGCCATTTCGGCGGACATTGAGCGGCGAGGTTTCGCCTCTGTGTAATGGTTTTCTATTTAGATTCCACTCAGTTGCTGCTGGGTGGCCGTCGACATGGTTTTGTTCCACTCCTATGTTCTTTGTAGATTTAACATAATTCATAATCTACTTGTTTTTCACTGTGGTGATCTTTACTCAGTTTTTTGTTATTTTACTTGTGTTTGGTTTACTTGTAAAATGTTTCATTGTTTCTCATTGGGTAGTCTCACTACTCCTTACTTGACCTGCTATCCCGCTCCCGCGACCTCTTAGCGGTCGATTTTTCCGTTCATTTTTGGCTGTCTATGCCTTGCCCCCCTTTTCCGGTACCTATGTTGTGCCTCTCGTTTCAAATCCGGACTGGCTTCCCTTCGGGGAAATTGGTCTCCTTCTTTTCCTTTTCTATCCCCTTCCTGTCCCTATTCACTAGCCCTCTCACTCGCTCCAAGCCCCCAGACCCGCCATGACTCTCAAAATTATCTCCCTTAATACTAATGGCCTCAATTCTCCCACCAAACGCACAATGGCCCTTCAACACTTTAAACGTCTTAAGGCAGATCTCGTTTTCTTACAGGAAACACACTTCAAGATTCCCCACCCTCAATTGACATGCAAGACATACCCTCATACTTACTATGCATCCTCTGATTGTAAACAAAGAGGTACTGCCATCCTCATACATCGCAACACTCCTTTCTCACTGGAATCTCAATACTCTGACCCTCTAGGCAGATATCTAATTTTGGTTGGATCTCTAGGTTGCGCCAAGCTCACATTAGTGTCCCTATACGCTCCTAGTGTGGGGCAGGGTGCCTTTTTTCCCGCATTTTTTGAACAACTTGGCTCCATATCTCAAGGTCAAATAATTGTAGGTGGCGACTTCAATTCCACCCTGGTCCCCGGGATGGACCGCTCCTCTATCTCCTCCTCCTATTCCTCCGCTCACCGAGAATCTAAAACTCTGGTATCCCTACTCAAATCTTACGACTTCTACGATGCTTGGCGCCTCGCTCACCCCTCTGGCAGGCAATACACTCACTATTCAGCTCCACACAACATCCACACTCGCATTGACCTCATTCTTATAGATCGCCTTACCACCCAGCAACTTGTTGATTCCGACATCCTTCCAGTTAGCTGGTCCGACCATGCTCTGGTCCTGCTCGAAATCGCCTTTCCCCGTCCGCGCTCTTCTCCCCCAAAATGGCGATTGGATGACTCCCTACTTCTAAAACCCGATCAGATCTCTTCCATTTCCGAATCCATTAAGGAATTTATCTCTCTGAACTCCTCACCAGATATTTCGCCTTCCATTCTCTGGGAAGCACACAAAGCCTCCATACGCGGCACACTTATTGGGCTTTCCGCCTCACGCCGCAAAGCTGAACTTTCTCGCATCGCGGATCTTGAATCACAAATCGCAGCTCTAACGGCACTACACGAGCGCTTTCCGAAACGCAAGACCCGACTCAAGCTGAGTGCTCTTCGCGGGCAGTTACAGCAAATTCTCTCCAAAAAGGCGGCCAAAACTCTTGGTTGGCTCCATCAGAAGTTCTACGAGAGGGGAGATAGAGCGGACAGACTCTTAGCCCAGAAGCTACGAGATAAGCGCACCCGCAACCGTATTGACTCTATCAAGAACCAATCCGGAGTTCACACCTATGATCCCAAACAAATAGCCGACACCTTTAGAGACTTTTACGCTTCTCTCTATAACCTCCCCTCTCAAATTTCTGACCCGGTATCCTTACACTCTAAAATTAATGACTTTTTATCCTCAATTGCCCTACCTTCACTTACCACTTCACAATCTGATTTCCTTAACAAACCGTTTACTGCCAATGAAATTGCCCAAACCATCAAAGAACTCAAAAACACTTCAGCCCCCGGCCCCGACGGCTTCACGGCCGTGTACTATAAAACTTTTTCCAACTTCCTTATGCCCATGATTCTCGAGCTCTTCAACGCCATACTCCTCGGCTCTAAGTTTGATCAGGCTACAACTCGGGCAGACATTGTGGTTATACCCAAGCCTGGACGCGACCCTCAACTCTGCGAAAATTATAGACCTATTTCCCTGCTCAATGTTGACCTCAAATTATTTGCAAAACTCCTCGCTAATCGCCTGAACTCAGTCATCACCTCTCTCGTTCATCCCGATCAGGTCGGTTTTATTCCGGGCCGTCAGGCATCGGATAACACCCGGCGAGCAATTGATCTGACCTACGTCTCCAACTCACGCAAAATCCCCACCCTACTTATAGCTTTAGATGCGGAGAAGGCTTTTGATAGGGTGGCCTGGCCTTATATGCAGCGGACCCTCGAGGTCATGGGCCTGAAGGGCCCCTTCCTTCGGGGCGTTGCCTCCCTGTACTTTAACCCGACCGCTTCTGTCCTGGCTAATGGCTTTCAGTCCTCTCCCTTTGAAATCCGAAATGGTACGCGTCAAGGGTGCCCATTATCCCCACTTATCTTCGCACTTATGATTGAACCTCTCGCTCGTAAAATCCGTATTAATCCTGACATCTCCGGTGTTCGTGTGGGTCCCTCCGAACATAAAATATCTCTATATGCGGACGATATTCTTTTGTCAGTCACAAACCCTATCATATCTCTTCCAAACCTACTCAAGGACATTGCTCTCTTTGGCACTCTTTCCAATTATAAAATCAATGCCTCCAAATCAGAAATCCTGGACCTTAATATCCCCTCTACTCTTCTATCAACCCTTAAATCCAGCTATGATTTTAGATGGCAACCCCACAAACTAAAATATCTCGGGATCTATCTTACTAGACTCTATGATCAATTGTACGCGGCAAACTTCCCCTCTTTATTCTCGGCCATTAAGGCTGACCTTTTAAAGTGGGATAAACTCATTATCTCCTGGACTGGCAGAATAAATTCCCTTAAACTGAACATCCTCCCTCGACTTCTATACCTGTTTCAGACCTTACCCCTCAAAATCCCTGCTAACTCCTTTAAGCTCCTTCAACAAATGGCCACCAAATTTATTTGGTCTGCTAGGAAGCCTAGAATTCGCATGCAGATTCTCCACAAATCTATTCAAGAAGGGGGCCTGGGCGTTCCTCACTTTCTCAAATATTATCGCGCTACTCACCTCACCCAGTGTGTACTTCTTCACTCTCCTCCAGGACAGCGAGTTTGGGTCGACATTGAATCCGCTCTCTCAGACACTATCTCGCCCTCCTCGCTTCTTTGGCTTAAACCCCAACATCGGCCTCCTTCCTCACGTCTCCCCCCTCCATTAGCATTTTCACTGGCCTCTTGGACCCACACAGTCTCCTCATATAATTTAGCTCCCAACTCATGGCGCATGACGCCTCTCTGGAACAACCCCGCCTTTCCCCCTGGACTCCGCCCTATTCAATTTTCTCACTGGACGCGTTGTGGCATTAACTTCCTCTCCGACATCAGGCCATTGCCAATCTTCCCATCTTTTACTGATATTCAAACGCGATTTCGTTTCCCTTCGTTCTGCTTCTTTCAATATCTACAACTTCGGCATTTCTATAACTCTATCTGGTGTACAGTCGCTGATATACATCTAACTTCTCCCTTGGTCTCTTTTTGTAGCCTTCGCTCCTCTTCTCAGGGCCTGATTTCCACATTCTACCGCCTCATGGTAAAATATAATTGCCCCCCTAAAGATTCTCATGAGCTCAAGTGGGAGGAGGACATGGGGGAGTCACTCTCTCCCGGGGAATGGGTTAAGATTCGCCTGAATCTCTCTAAGACCTCTATTTGCATCAAGATCAGCGAAAACAGTCGCAAGATCTTTTACCGCTGGTATCTGGTCCCTCACCGTCTTCATATGATATACCCAGACTCCTCATCGCTATGCTGGCGCCAATGCGGTCGGGAAGGTACCCTGTCTCACATATGGTGGCATTGTCCAAAACTACTTCCTTTCTGGAAGTCGGTCCATCGGTTAATTTCTGATATCACTCAGATCTCCCTTCCGCCATCTCTGTCGTATTCCTTACTTCCGCGCTCTATTCCCAAGATATCAAAATCAACTCAGAAACTCATCACACATATACTCAGTGCTGCTAGATGCCAAATTGCTCTATTTTGGAAAAATCCGAGCCCTCCCTCTCTGCCATCGGTTATTAACCGCACATGGCAGGTCTACCATATGGAGTATATGACTAGCATTCTCCGCCACACCCCCGTTCAATTTAACAAGGTCTGGAGTCCTTGGACTGAGCATTACGGAGCCTCCTCCCCTCTCGCATTTTAAGGCCCTCAAGCCCCTACTATTATTCCTAAACCGTGTCATGGTTCTCCACCTTCTCCTCATTTTACTTTTCCTTGCTCTGGCTAGTGATTCCCCCCGTCCCTCTCACCCCTATTCTTTCCTCTCTCTTTCCCCTCCCTTCTTTCCTCTCTAAATCTATTTTTGCTTCTTCATATCATTAATAATATACTGTTTATATTTCGTGGAAACTTCGTTGCAGCTTTCTGTCACCTGTATTGCCTGTTTCCCTTTTTGTCTGTTTGGAAAAACTCAATAAAATATCTTTTCAAAAAAAAAAAAAAGAAAGTGGTGGTTGTAAAGTGGTAGGAGATTGGACTGTTGATCTACATCTCTGCACACTTTGGTACACTTCTAGCCTGTGGAAATGTTTCCAGTGAGTGTAGTGTAAGCGTTCACCTTGATGTTCGCACACTGGACACTGTAGGCACATGGACGTTATTTTATTTGCGCCGCGTAAAAATGCAAATTGCAATATTTATTGCATTGCACATGTTCTAAGTTCAGCATATCTTATTCTTGCGTCTCCTTGCCTTTGGAGAGGTAGGTCAGGAGCATTCATGTGTAAAATAAGTGCAGTAAGGGCATGTAGACAAAGATCAACCTTACCCCTTAGAGATGCACCTAACTTTGACTTACACGTATCTTTAAGATATGCCTCTTAAGAAGCATATCTTTTTGTGTTCCATAGGCATAGTGCAAGTTTCCTGGTTGATGATAATGATGACCCCATCTTTGTGCCAGACACATCTATAAATTAAATTTAAAGTTGCATGTATATAAAATCTACAGTAGCATGTTTAAGTTAAATTCTAAATTTGAGCCCTGAAATCAGGTCCGGAGGTTCAATCAAACACACACATTTACTCGTAGCAAATTGACAAAAGAAGATATCAGTCTCTAAACTGTTAATGAAGTCTACTAAAACGTTTACAGTTCTTAGGTGAACTAAATCTATAAGAAAACTTAGAAAAAGGCTGTGCTGCTCGCTGGACAAACACCCAAGGACAAGGACATTACATCCATTTAACACAGAATAAAGCTTACAACATGGTTAATATAATTTCCGTTACAGGTTGGCTAATTTTATCAGCACAAAGTTCATCTAGGTCTCTCAGTATAGTTGGAATTGTTTTATAATCTTTCTACATATATTCATAGTTAATGCAACTTTATGACCAGTGAATTCCATTAAGTATATTAGATCCAAACATCCAGGTCCTTATCTCCAATGTTTCATATACAGCATTATTGTTAAGTATTTTGACAGATATAATGTGTATTAATAGATTTTACTATCTGATTATAGGGGTGTACAAAAAGACTACAGTGGCAGCTTATTGAGTGGAAATAAGGTTTCCTGCTGGTTTGTTCATTCCAATGGAGAAGGGTTGATTGACGGAAGTCATAAAGATTATATTGTACCTGATATCTTCAGCATCGCATAGAAAAAGCAATATATTGGAATTAAACAAGGCGATCCAGAATAATGAATTGCTCAGTGTACTCTTCTTATTGAATAACCAATAAATTAATCATGATGTGATCAAATTAACTGTTTTGAAGTGCACCTTCTTTTCTCATATGTAACCCCATTTATATTATATTTAACTAAATGACTGTGTGCTAAATTCAAAAATGAACTATTGTAAATTTTTTGACCAAAAGCCATAGAGGCCATTTTTTTCTCAAAGTAGACCTGTTGCAAATACACAATGGAGCTCATTTAGAGTAGAGATGTGCACTGACCCCCGTGATTTGGTTTTGGATCTGGTTTTGGTTCTAAAACATCTTTGTGTTTTGGTTTTTTGACAGGTTTAATTAAAAATTGAGATCGGGATTTAATTAAAAATTGGGAAAAATAGGTAAAATTACGTGATTTAGAGCTGTTTTTTCTCCAATTTTTAGCATTAACATTAATTTCCAGTCATTTCCAGTCTATTTTTTAATGATAACAACTATCCAAATTTCCACCAATTTTTTAACTTCAATAGTATTTTTCTTTTTCTCCAAATTTAAGGGATACAGGAAAAAAAAAAAAATTAAGTGAAAAGGGGAGGGAAGGCCAGAAAAAAGATAGGGGAAGGGGGGTTACATAGTAGGGTATACACATTACACCGCACCGCGATAAACAGTACTTAATATTATAGAAACTAAAAGATCTGTAGGTCAGTTATACATCAAAAGAGAACGACAACATGGGGGTCAAACACCCTTTGGAGTATCCCCTTCTGAAGACTATATGGATCCTGGCAAGGGTTCATTCAAGGAGAACTGTGACAGGGGTATCAACGAATCAGTTTGCGCTCTGGATGCCCCCTCACCCTCTGTAGTATACACATGCTAGGCAAACCACTTTATTAGTGGTGATGAAGGGGTAGAGGAATATGGCATCCCCCATGTCTCCATCTCGAAGCTAAACTGTACTTTAGCAATCACTTTGTTTAATACGGGCAGATCAGGAGATTTCCAATTTTGGGCCAACGCTGCTCTAGCAGCTATCAAAATGTGACAGAACACATATCTAGCATGGAGAGGAAATTGTGGAGGAAAGTGTTGTAGCAAAGCCACTTCCGGAGTGGGATCTAATCTTTGAGAAGTGACCTTATTGGCAAACTTGAACCCCTGCTCCCAAAATGGACGGATGATGGGACAGTCTCAGAAAATGTGCATAATATCCCCTATTGAACCACATTGTCTCCAGCAGAATTTGGACTGAGCGGGCCACATTTTATGTAACCGAGTCGGCGTAATGTAAAGTCTATTAATTAGCTTCACCGTCATTTCCAAATGATTTACACATTTGGACATTTGAAAAGAATTAACGAATATCTTCCTCCATTGCCCAGTGGTGAGCGTAATACCAAGATCTACTTCCCATTGTAGTTGGGAACTGGACTTAGTATCTAATGTGGGAGGAAAGAGAAATTTATACCAAAAGGTAATACCTGCCCTATTAAGACCTTTCGTCAATCTCGTATATATTAGGGCTGGGGCAAGAGCCATTTCCAATCCCTGCCCAGGGAGGTAGAGAACCAATGTCTAATATGCAAGTATTTATAAAATTCCTGGGTGGGGAGACGAAATTTATCTCGTATCTGCGTAAATGATAAAAGCTTCTGATCCTCAAGCAAATCAGACCAAGATTTAGCCTCATTCTCTATCCAACGATTTAGATTTAGTTCTGGGATAAGTTTAGCTACAGTCACTAACGAGATATTTGTAGTAGGGATCGTGAAATTTTGGCTATTGGCAGTAAACCTATCCCACACCACCAGGGAGTCCCTAACTATTTTGGGAAGAAGGGCAGATACCGGACGCCAAGACTTAGGGACCCAGATCAAATCCCCTAGTGGGAACCTTAAACACAATGCTCTCTCTAAATCAACCCACGGTTTCTGGTTTGGGGGTAAAGACCAATCTCTAATTTAAGACATTAAACAAGCGTGATTATATTTATGTAAATCAGGTAATGCTAAAGCACCATGTTGCTTAGGTAAGCACATCCGAGAGCCAGCTATACGAGGGGGTTTAACTTTCCATATATAGGTCAACATGATTGACTGCAGTTTGTTAAACAATGGCTTCGGGATGTAAGCAGGTATAGTCCGAAATAGGTACATCATTTTCGGTAACACAGACATCTTAAAGGTTGCCAACCTTCCCAGCCAAGAGATCTCGCAACAGGCCCATGATTTGCTTAATGCAAGCAATTGCTGTATCAAAGCTGTATAATTTAGATTAATTGTGCTATCTAAAGATGGGGTGATCTTTATGCCTAAATATGGAAGGGCTACTGTTTTCCAAGAGTATTGAAAAGTTTTCTTAAGATGCTCTGTCTTCAAAGGGGGGATATTTACTGGAAGGGCCTCAGATTTGGTTGAGTTTAGTTTGTAATATGACGCTCGACTATATGCATCAAGGATATTGTGAAGGGCCGGTAGCGAGGTCTCCGGGCTGGTCACAAATAGTAAGACATCATCCGCAAACAAACATAGTTTGTGAATCATGTTCTTGATATTAATACCAGGGAACAATAGTGAGGATCTAATAGCAATCGCCAGAGGTTCCATTGCCAAAACAAAAATCAGAGGCGACAGCGGGCACCCTTGTCTAGTACCATTTGAAATCCTGAAACCGTCTGACACAAAACCATTACAAAACACCCTAGCTGAAGGGTTAGAGTATAATGCAGAGATATCCGAGAGAAATTTACCCTGGAATCTGAACCGGAGGAGGACCCTGTCCATATAACCCCAATGTAATCTATCGAAAGCCTTCTCAGCGTCAAGAGAGTCACCACTTCTGTCTGAGAACTCGACACCCATTCTAAAATATCAAGCACTCTTCTGGTATTATCTGAGGCCTGATGCCCCAACACAAACCCCACCTGATTAGGGTGAGCTAGTCCTGGTAGAAGACCATTTCGTCTATTCGCTATAAGTTTTGCGTAAATTTTAATATCTGAGTTCAAGAGGGCTATTGGTCTGTAATTGAGACACGAGGAGGGGTCCTTCCCCGGCTTAGGAATGGTAACTAACTGTTACTCCAACATCTCAGGCGGGAATGACCCCTGCAATGTGCCTTCATTGAACAATTGCTCAAGCACTGGGAGGAGGTCCTCCTGGAATGTCACATAAAAGCCATTTATGTACCCATCTGGCTTTATCTGAAGGGAGATTCTTTATAACTACCTGAATTTCGGCTAGCGTACAGGGAGCTGCCAGGGCTGACCCAATCTCTCAGTCAATTGTCGGAATATTTAGGCTATGTGAAAACCCCTCTATGTCAGCTGGGCTAGGTTGGAGAGTAGAGCTATTGTCCTTCAAGTTATAGAGCTTAGAATAGTATTGTGCAAACATGTTGGCAATATCCCTAGGATTAGAGAGCCTCTTTCCTGACGCATCTATCAGAAATTTAATTCTATTCTGAGCCCTTTGGCCCCTTAATTTCCTAGCTAGAAGCTTCCCTGCCCGGTTCCCCGCCACATAGTATTTTTGCCAAAGTCTTATTAACGCTAATTAGGTCTTGGACAGTAGCATTTTCTGAAGTTGAGCTCTTACAAGAGTAATTTCTTTCCTCAGTTTCTTGGAGGGACATACTTTGTTCTGAAAGTCTAATTTAACTAGTTTTTCTTCAAGTTCTTTTTGCAGAAAAGCATTGGCTTTTTTTAAATGAGATCCCGTCTGGATCGCTACCCCTCACAAGACTGCTTTTAGCGCACACCAAAAGTTAAAGATGTTTGTGTTTGAGGGGGTGTTAGTTTGGCAGTACTGTTCAATCACTTTCTTAATATCCAGCCTGGCTTCTAAGAGGGACAGAAGATATGATGGCATACGCCATGGTCTAGGGGGGGCAAAAGTGTTAATGCCCCTCCACGACCACAGTACTGGATCATAATCCGACCAAGTTATTGGATGGATCTTGACTAGCTTAGTAGCTAGTAATGACCATTTATCTGAAATAATCAAGTCTATGCGCGAGTAAGAATTGTGAACAGGAGAAAAATATGTAAAATCTCTGCCATTAGGGTCTGCAGTTCTCCACACATCATATAAGTCAAATTCCCCCAACAACCTGAAAAAGGCTAAGGAGGGGCCCGAAAGATTCCTGTCCATAGCGGGAGATGAGAATTGTGAGGATCTATCCAGTTTTGGATCTGCTACTATATTAAAATCTCCCATAACTATCAAACCTCCTTCTTTATATTTCTCTATTTCTTGGAAAACCCCTCTCAAGATGGGAACTTGTCTGGTGTTAGGGGCGTACAGCGAGACTATAGTGACTAGTTTATTGTCTAGTGTACCAATCAAGATCATATATCTGCCTGCCTTGTCTGCTATGGTGGATTTATGGATGAATTCAACTCTATTGCTAAATAAGATGGCCACACCATTCCTTTTATGAGGACAATTAGCAGTAAAGCATAGTGGGAAATGTCTATCTCTTAATACCAGGGGGGCTGCCGCCTTAAAGTGCGTTTCTTGTAGGGCCACTACATCTGCTTTGAGCTTGTAGAATGATGACAATCTTCGTTTATTAGGTGAGTTTAAACCTCGTGCATTTCGCATCAGAAATTTAACCATTTGTAAAAAAGAAATAGGCTATTAAAACTCTCCTCTGACTACTTGTTTCTGACCAGACAATCAATCTAGTAGGTACCAGACCATAATCAAACTTAGAACAGTGACAGCACAATAGACCAACTGAGTGTATTAATGTGTACCCTGGGTAAAGAAGATAGGAGGGAAAAGGAAATTTAAAAGAAACAGGAAACATGGGGGAAAAAAACCCCAAAATAACCCTGAATAGAGGGTTAGAGTATTTGCTGGAAGGGGAAGGAAAAAACTCCAGCAACATGTACATATGGGGGGCGCCCTGAGATGCAGAAAGGGGCCACTCAACCCCCAAAACCCACCAGACCCTTTAAATACCAACATACATTAATCTTAAACAGATAACTCGCTCTAACTAGGCAAAGAAAACTAGAAAAACTAATATATAGCAAATGTTATGTTAACATCACCGCTTGGTATATAGAAACCTAGAACCTCCGAATCTTGCGCCATCCACAGACCTGCAACCTGCTGGCCTTCACGTGTATCATTCAGGACCTGTAGGGAGAGAGAAGACACAGACACACACGAACAGTGGGGAGACCACATAATGATAAAAGTCCACTTCTGCATCTTGGGGCAAGACTGCCATTCTTGTCTCCACCTTCTCCCAACACCATAAGGCCAGAGTAATGCGTGAATTCCTAGTATAAAATAATTTCCACCAATTTTGACCAAAGTCTGCAGAATCTGTCTGGCTAAAATTAGTGACAGGGCAGTGGCACAAATACATGGCAGAGACATCACTTTCGACCAAATATCTCAGCGGATATCTTATCTTATCTATATCTTTTTTTCCTGGTTCACTTCCTACCTATCGAACTCCTACTTTAGTGTTTCTACCTCTGGCACGTCCTCCTCTCCACTCCCAATATCTATTGGGGTCCCACAAGGCTCTGTTCTTGGCCCTTTTCCTTTTTCATTATACACCTCTTCTCTTGGGACATTAATTCGCTCATTATGCCTCCAATACCACCTCTACACTGAAGACACACAAAGCTATATCTTTTCCCCTGACGTCTCTTCTTCTGTACTATCTTGTGTAACCAAGTGTCTTTCTGCTATGTCCACATGGATGTCCCAATGCTACCTAAAGCTCAACATGTCCAAAATAGAGCTTATTATCTTCCCTCCTGCCAGAGTCACCACCTGCCCTCAAATCTCACTCACTGTCAATAACACCACAATTTCTTCAGTCTTCCAAGCCCATTGCCTTGGAGTTGAACTTAACTCTGCCCTCTGCTTTATTCCTCACATCCATAGTTTCTCCCAGTCCTGTCAACTCCACCATAAAAACATTGCCAGAATACAGTATTTACTTACTCAACATGCTACCAAAACTCTTTTCCACTCTTTCATCATCTCCCGTCTTGACTATTGCAATCTCCTGCAATCTGGCATTCCTGACACCCATATATCCGCACTTTAATCCATCCTAAATGCTGCTGCAATACTGATCTGATCTTCCTCTCTCATCACTCTACATCTGCTGCACCAATTTGTAAATCACTATACTGGCTCCCTGTGTCCCCCAGAATCAAATTCAAATTACTCACCCTTACCTACAAAGACCTCAGCAACACCACCCCTGCATACATCTCAAATCTCATATCAAAATACACTCCCTTCCGCCCTTTTAGATCTACCTCTGACCTGTGCCTTTTCTCGCCTCTTGTAACCATCTCTCACTCCCGCCTACAAGACTCCTTCTGTGCTGCTTCCGACTTATGGAATTCCTTACCACGTTCAATCAGACTTTCCCACAGCCTTCAAATCTTAGATGCTCTTTGAAAACCCATCTCTTTTTTAGAGTTGACCTTATCCTAAATAACACTATTCACACTAATGCACCCTAATAACTAACCCAATATCCACTATATGAATCACATTTACTCCTCTTGTATCAGCTGTGCCCTCTTCCACTTAGAATGTAAGCTCTCTAATGAGCAGGGTCCTTCATACGCTTTGTTTTCATATTTGCATTTATTTTGTCTACCTTGTATGTCCTTGTTTTATGTATGTACTGTTTTCCCTACTGCACTGCGCTCCAGAGCACTGTGGCGCCTTACAAATCTACGATAATAATAATAGCTGAAGTGCAGTTGGAAGGTGCAAAATGATTCATATAAACATATGAAATAAGACTCAATCTCTGCCAAGTCTGAGCTGGTGCAAAACCCCATTTATCTCACTTCAATAATCTTGCTATGCAAACTGAAATCTCATTTTGCACTTGTGCACAAAACCAAACAAAGCTTGACACACTGGAGAGGGTCAGCACCAACACATCAGAGAGGGACAGCAGCAATACATTTGGAAGTTTGGTCCTTAATAGGGCATCCATCATAGACTGATGCTACAGAAACAGAATGGACAGAGATAGAATGCATAGTTAGACATTTATAAAAAAAATATATAATATAAAAAATCAAAGACTAGTACTAAGTTGGGCAGAACATTCATCGAGAGCTAAGAGTTGAGCTTTTTCTGCTACAAGTTAGGTAGATCTGGCTGAATAGTAAAATGTGCTGTAATGCTGCCCTTGTGTATCAAGCAAGGGCATTCATATGTTTGCCAGTTACCATGTATCTACATCCAGTTAGCATGTATATCTACATAGTTATGTCCAGTTTGAGATTGAAATGTCAATTTCGATTTGTTCTTTTGGTTAAGTTCAAGTGTAATATCTAAACTAGTACGGTTGTTTGGGACACCTTGAATGGGTGGGTCTCCTTGGTCTGATGCCGGAAGGCCAGTGGTGTTTGTAGCCCAAGGTGCCTGTGCCTCAGGGAGACATGGCCTGGAGCTGACCTGAAAATGCACGGGTGGTGTCTTGTTTATTGTAGTATGTGGTTTATGGAGGGTGGGGTGCAGCCATAATAAAAAACCGTCAAAGACTAGGCACACAATAAATGTGGGACATAATAGAGCATCCATCCTATGCTACAAAAGCAGGCAGAGGTGATTGAATGGACGGTGGTAGAATTAATACAGTTAGACACTGATAAAACTAAATAGATGTAGGTGATCTGCATCTTCATTTATTTATTTACTATGCATTTCTCATTGGGCAGAGTATTCATCGGGAGCCAAGAGCAGGGTTTTTGTTTATAGTATGAGTAAGCTGATCTGACTGAATAGTAGTAATATGTGCCGTAATGCTGCCCTTGTACATCAAACAGGGGTACTCGGCACTCATATATATTTATAAGTATATAAATATGTCATATATATAATGTCATGTATAGCAATATAAAATGTATATATATATGGAATGTATAAATAATGCATATGTTATATTAGTGAAGTGTAAAAAGTATGTAAATCAAACATCTGTTTTGACAAGACAATGCAATTGAATTTGAAAGTCCACATTCAAAAAAATTGAGACAGAATTTGGGACATTATATTCTATTGCAAATTACGTCAGAAAAACTGAAAATTACAGCCCCAGGCTGCTCACTAGAGCCCCAGGCTGAACTAGAAACCTACAGAAAACAATTAGACATTGCAATAAGTTACAAAAAGCCCCCCCCCCCCAAAAAAAGGCATTTTAGCGCCAGAATGTAATAGAACGAAGGCTTCAGGAGATTCTTGAGGAAAAGTGGTGGAGCCAAAAACAGACGGGTAGAGTCCTATAAATAATTGCTGGCTGTCAGTTGTGCTGTGTGACTGCTGACTTGGATAATGAAGGATCTTCCCAGTAAGAGCAATAGAGAGCTGTTGATCAACTTTTGCTTGAGGGATGTTTGCAGCAAAGGTTTGTAAAAGCCAGCCCAAAAGGAAGCATCTTTGGAATTGGGGAAAAGAGTTAACTTGCCACTGCCCATGAGATGTCAGCAGGACTCCTATCAAGACCGATAAGTTTAAGGTTTATT